>NC_134486.1:22734462-22854462 GCF_040206685.1 Ascaphus truei
GCGTGAGTTTGGAAGTTCCTGCAATAATTGACAGCTATACCCCCCCATGCTTTCTGCACACACCAAAGTGCAGTTTGGGGCCTTAATGGGATTATTCAATCCTTCCCCCCTCCCACCTCCCCCGCTCCCCCTCCCACAAGCTCAAGGCACACAATACTGCCTGGGATCAGTCAAACTGTTTTTCTTAGCAATAATCTGATGAGTAGGCAATAACATTTATTAATTACGTGTTCGCGGGACAAAGGATTTGTAGCAGGGGGCGCGCAGTGTAAAATAGTTTGGGAACCAAGAGTCTAGATGTTTTAATGTTGCCGTCAGTTCTAAAACTGAATGGTGTTTGGATTGTGGAATTAAAAATGACGGGAAATATATACAGGTCAATTGTAAGGCTGCGGGCATAGTGTGTGCGCGCCTGTCGCCTGAGCAATCTGTGGACTTTGTTGACGTGCGCGATGGAGAGGCGTGGCCATGACGTCACCAGGCTGGTTCGCCCTCATTGGCTCACGTGACGCGGCCCGTCATGCGAAAAATAAAATGGATTTGTCTCCTCCGAATCCGGCCCCACCTTCGCGCGCGTCGCATCACGTGCAGCGTGGCCGGACTGGTGCACTTATATGAATTTGTTCGGATCGCGTGCACCATGTCCACAGGCTTAGAACAAAACATTTCCATCAAGTTTGATTGCGACTGCAGTGGATGCCGTTGGCTAGATTCACTTACATTAACTGCCATTCAAGTCAATTGCCGTTAACATCGGATCAGGTGCGTAATCCCGCAACAGACTTTAGTGACGCTCCCCGATGGAGAGTAGGTGTGGAAGTGTAAGGCTGCGGACATAGTAAGTTCTCCAGTGCGGAGGCGCGCGGAGGCTGAGGGAAAGCGGGTGCTTTCCCTGGCCATGGTACGCACGCCATCCGTGGGCGTGTCTGGGGGCGTGCCAGTGACGTCACGGAGCTGATTCGCCCTCATTGGGCGAGCCACTCACGTGACCGGCCTGTCGCGCCGAGAAATCAGTTGAACTGGTTTCTTGAGCAACGCGCGCCCCCTCCCGCTTCCGCGTGCACGCGCCCGCTCGCCGCATAGACGCGAACACTGCCTTAAGGCAGTCTGTTCGGCGAGCCCGCACGGTCTGCGGCACCATGTCCGAGGCCTAAGGAAGTTGTGCATCCAGTAGATACATCCCCCAAAAGGCAGGCAGCAAGAGCAAAGAATAGACATTAAAGGCTATAGGTCTCAAGGAGGAACAGAGCACCCGAGAAAATATGGATGCTGCCAAACCTGGAAATAACCAGCAACTCATTGAGAAACTGATCTCACCTTTTTGGACTCTTCTTGAGCGTGGCTGTTGGCTCAGCTGTGCATTAAATGGTATTTGACACATTATTATTTTTTTTACCCGTGATAACCTCAGTGTGTACATAAGGGAAAATGCAAGCCCATACATACTTCCTGCATCTCCTTAAGTAAACCTACACACAAGGTCTACCCATTCACCCCAAGTCAATATTTGCTGCCATGGCAGCAACGTGCCGCCGCACAGCTAATAAGAAGTAATCCTTTTAGCTGGCTTGCAAGTGATAGGAGGTTTGTAGCGTTCTCAGAATAATGAAGTGTGCTTTCTGCGGTGATAGATTTTTTTTTCTTCTTTTTTTCCCCTAAAAACTGACTTGGCTCACGTTGCAAATGGTCTGGGAAGTTCAGACCCCCACTGGACGGGACCCCAGGCCGGATAATGTCATGTTGGCACACAGAGAACTGAAATTCGTCAGGGGAGCTGAACTTCACAACGGTTTCCTTTCACGCTGAAGGCTCTGAGCTAAAGGTCTACCGCTGAGAAAGAAGCTGCACATATAAAATGACTAATGAAAATAGATTATGGGGGGGAGGGGTGGGAATAAGACTACTGCAGCGGTTCAGCCTCTCTCTAACACCATCTGGAAAGCTGTGTAACGCGGCAGGCATAAGCTTATAGGGATCCATGTTCAAATGGACATGAAGTAAAAGGTGACTCAGTGCTCATTTGCATGTCATTTCCCAGAATCCCTGGCTGCAGTTGAAGCATTATATGCCAAGAGATAATGGTGATAAGCAGGGTTGCAGACCTGTCGGGGACATGTGAATGTGCTCACAAGTGGTGTCCTGGAACAGGATTGTTTATTTTCGGTGTATTTTTTCTGCTCTCAGGCTGCCAGCTCTCCCCAGTGAAAGTTGCGTGTTTCCCTGCTCTGAAGCAGCCAGTGCTGCTGTGTAGTTGCAACATTATTGCTACAATATAGCCTTTCCACAAGCCACCAGGCAGTTGCCTTGGCAACCTCTCACTGCTCATAGCTTGAGTTGGTTTAGCCCTCTCCCCTTGCCTTTCTCTGTTTATTAGTTTGCCCCTTTGCTTGTTCCTGTCTGGAAAGGAAAGTGTGCTTCCTCTTATCATCAGCAGACAAAGTGAGTAGTTGCATCTTCCACTGCTCCCTTAGAAAAGGATTCCTTTTTACCTTCCCCTCACAAGAGCCACTTCCTACCACAAAACTACATGCAAGTGCTTTTATATTTCTGTCAATCCCACCCAATAAAGTTAAAGAAAATAGAAGGACTTTGTGTGTTTTTAAAGGGGACGAGTTTATGCTTCATGAACCTACTCACATGCAACTGTGGGCCTGGGTCCAGAATAAGTGGTATTTTCATTTGCTGTACATTTAACGGTTGGGTGTTGTCACTTTTTTTTACCCACCATAACTTATATAATGTGTGGTTGAAACCTATTTCACCATCACAAATCATCCTATGTTACCAGGGCATCTGGCATTTCAGAATATAACATTGTTTGTATAAATATAGTTGATAAAAGTTAGAGGATATATTGGTACCTTCTTACAGGTCCAACATTAATCTCCACGGTGTCGGATGTCCTTGTTTGCTAGCTCGCTGCTGTGACGATCCCATACTCATGACTGCCCCCCTGCCCACTTCCCTTCCGATTATGTTTGGTGAACTCCATCTACTCTTAAAAAATGAAGAAAAATAGCATGACGTACCCGGTATGGTATAAAGAGCTATGGCGTGCTGGCGCCCTGCGATATTGCGTAAGTCATAAGGGCAGCAGAAAGGTTGTATACATGTTGGGTTACTTCTGGCTTCAATTATAAAAAGAGTACCAACTTCTGCATATTCTGACAAAGCCAATTGAGGCACAGGAAGCATAAATACCAAAACAGTAGACAGTTTTAGTATCAACATTGCAAGCATCTAATATACCATTTTCCCAAGGTATAGAATTGTTTATGCATCATGACTATTCTATAGCAGGACTGGTGCAAAGAGAGGCTCTTTTATGTTATAGTAGATCTCAATATATCATGGTATGTGGTTCTAATGTTTTCTCCATGTTCACCATGTCGTTTGGGGGCAAGCCAAGGGTTACAAGGACTGTGATTTTATGTACAATGTTTTTTTTTCTCCTGTTATTTATCAAAAAATTACAACTTGTGACATGGCAAAACCTCTTGATTAAAAGGGTTCTTGGATTTTGATGCAACCAGGAGCAAAGAAACCGTGCAGTGCATTAAATTAAACATTTGGGGGTGATGCGCTGATCTCCAAAACCGGGTAGGGGACCGTTATTAATTTAAGTCAAGGGCATTTACTGTAAAATTGTGCTGCCATATGCCATATCAGAGCTTAGTGAATCCCAGCCATAGACCCTCAAGATTTGATGTGGTTTATTCAAACTCCACCTCCGTTGAAACATTCAATGCAAGGAACAATAAAAAGGTGGGAATTAAAATATAAATGTTGGCATTATCAAGAGTAAATACTCTTAAATGCATCCATTGCTGCATTAAAACAAAGGAAACTTTTTCAAAAGGTCACACAAATATATGCCTTCCGTGTGGCTAGATTTTCTAATAAATAACTACACTGTGTCTTCTTCAGGAAAGACAAACTGGTTCCTATTAGTACAGCTGGTGGTGTAGCTCTTGGCTTTCTGACTGCGTGACCCTTCCGGCACATCCCGGACGGATATCCAAACGCTCTACAGACACAAAGCTGAGGACATGCTTTCAAAACGTGTTGTCTTTTCTTTTTAAAAGGATAAAAATCTGTAACAGCCCTAAATATATACATTTATATGCGCCCGGGAGGAGGTACTAGGACTTAACATGCTATGCCAATGACAGCCAAGTGTATGAATGGACATGGCTTCTGGTCAATGGATGTGAGCACAAGAAAGGACTATAGGACACTGAGAAGTCATGATCACGGAAAGAGGAGTGAGGCTATAGATCGGCTGGGAGGAGCACGAGAGAGGGAGAGACCCATGCAGAGGAAGAGAGAGGACCTGTCTCGAGGAGTCCGTCGAATAAGACAGCGGGTTGCAGAGCACACAAGGAAGACAGCGGATAAGAGCCAGGACTGATACTGTACTTCACCAGAGAAAGGGATGTTGGTTTGAAGCTGGGAGTAAATAAAGCGAGAATGAATCTGGGGAGAGAGTGGGGTCGCCCCACCAGCGCATCAGTATCCTTTCTAAGTAGCCTGCCACAGACACGCTTTGTAAAGTATCTGACCTGTAACTGTTTTTAAAAAAAAAACACACGAGCTCCAACGCTGTTCTGGCACCAACAGTGGCCCCTTTAGTTATACGACCGGGACTAAATAAGTGACTCTTTCTAATAAAGTATTGTTATAACATGCGTGTCCCGCTGCGTTGTCTGACTCCAGCCTGGTCCTTTGCAGGCTGAATCTTCTCTCCCAATTGCAGGGGAGGTGGAGTCAGGCCTCCACCCTAGCACACACATACTATTACATAGAGGGCTTTATTTTTGTTGGTATACAGCTGCATGTACACAGCAATAGATATACAGATATATATTCAGGAGAGTAGATTCTTCACCCGCTGAAAAAGCAATGACAATACCAGTGAGCTAAACATCGCTGGTCAGGTGGGAGCCACATTGAAGCTGCTCATGTTTAATGCAAGATGCAGCATCAGTATTATTTGGGCATCAGACGTCTCACTCATACTCCCGATAATGCTTTTCGTCACGGTTTCTCAACCAAACGTAACAGCAGGAGATCAAGATGGTTCCACAAATGTATCGAATGTTTTCACCAGGAAGTAATACATTGAGAGTTACCTCTCGTTTTCAAGCATGTCCTCAGTATGGGGTCCCAAATGGGGTCCTCCGTAGTCATTTCTACACTGAAAGTTCTAATCCCTGTAAGGCCGATTGCCTTCCTTATTCCAATGAGAGACAGTTCCCCCACCCCAAATAAAATCCCCCCAGCAACGCTTTTACAATGATTGTGTTTTATAGGAATGGAAATTTACACAAATATTTAAAAAGTAAGATTATTTAACTAGCAAAATGTATCTAAAAAAAAATATATATATATATATACATACATACAGTATATACTGTACACACACACACACGTCAGCCAATGGTCACATGATGCCCAGTGTAAGAGCCTAAGACCACATCCATAGTGTGAGCGACCGTGCGTACAACAGGCCGCACACCTATGAAGCGTGCGATAAAGCGCGACAGCGTTTTCAGCAGACAAGAGAATTGTTTTTTGTCGCGCAGCGGCTGGATCACATGAGCGGTTCCAGCCAATGAGGGCGAACCAGCCTCGTGATGTCACAGCCACGCCTCCCCGTCGCTGTGGATCATAGTCCACAGATCGCTCGGCCGACCTGGCGCGCGTGACGCCACGCGCTCCGTCACACGCGCCCACTATAGCCGAGGCCTAAGAGTTTGTGGTTGAAACAGTAGTAGTTATTAATAAAGCAGTGAGTCAGAGTACTATCGTACAACAGCTCCCGTGAGTGCCGCGATCGGCACTAAGGAGAGACGCCCCAGTGCATCAGAACCGTTTCCATACTTCACACTGCTTCAGCTAATGAGTCATTTGATGAGCAGTGATCTGAAGCGGTAGTTCCTTAATAGGTTTTAATTTGTCCTTTGCCTTGCGACCCCTATTTATTTGTTATTTTGTGCTTCACGTAGGTGACGGGGGGTATAAAACGTGATTAACAAGTTGCTCTCATTTGTCGCACTGTATTACCCCAAGTATTCCTAAATAGTTTTTCGCATCAGAAAGGAGATTTCCCCCTAACCCACGGGGGCTCAACTCCAGTCGTTAAGCCCCCCCAACAGGTCAGGTTTTCAGGATATTCCAGCTTTAGCACAGGTGGCTCAATCAAATATTGAGCCTTTGATTGAGCCACCTGTGCTGAAGCAGGGATATTCTGAAAACCTGACCTGTTGGGGGGGGGGGAGGGAAAGGGAGGGAGGGTGCTTGAAGACTGGAGTTGAGCACCCTGCCCTAACCCACAAGCGCATTCATTTTGATATTCAACACATATATATATAGTTATTTTTAATTTTTTTCCAATTGCTTTTTTGTATAAAACGTAAGCAATGTTTAATAATAGTTCATACTGTCCTCAAACTTTCATCCCTGACCTAACAATCCCTCATTTCCTGAAAGGCAGCAGTAGAGTAAACAGCCCGTTGTAATGAACAAGGTCATCCCGGAGGTCAACAATTTTATGCGAAGTTTGCAGCTGAAAGCATGCATATCCATTTAACACCTTAGGTAATGGCCAAGATTAAATGGAGAAAATATGCATTCCTTCATTCAGCGGAATATATTGCTTAGTTATAAAGTTTAAAGTTGGAACAACTTATTGATTTAATAGCTCAAGAGTTTTTAATGTTATAAGCTTACGTGTTGCTCACCCATACAGTATAAAGAACAACAGATCTGGACTCCATCCGTGAGTTGAGGCAGGGGTGCTCAACTCCAGGGTGCTCAACTCCAGGGTGCTCAACTCCAGTCCTTAAGATCGTGGGTGATCAGGACATGTGACAGCTCCTGGTCCTGTTGTATAATACTACACTAGCTAAAATAGTCTGGCATTGGTTGCCACCGCAGCTGAAAGGATCTTAAAGGGTTTGTGGGGTAGACAGAGTAATATACTTTGTGGGCATTGATGACTTTTAATGAACCTATAAACCATGCAAGGTTTTCTTGTGCATAAGCTTTTGAGACTGCAGAGGTCTCTTCTGATGGGATTTCTAAACTGGGGGGCTTCAATACAGGACGCAAGAGGTTTATCACAGCAGGGGGTCTCCCCGTCTGACTGAGGAAGGTTAGCATCCCGCAGCTGAGGTACTGTACTCTGGTTTGTACATCCATGAATAAGGTGTTTAGGGGATAAGTATCCTGAGGCTGGGGTATTGTCCTCAGGTATCAGTATAACCAGGCAGGTGTGTAAAATAGAGCTGTAGGTACGTTCTCTCCACACCCTCCCCCTACAGGTGCTGCAGGTGTTACAGGTTTCCAGTGTGTCATAACTCCACAATCCTCATTCAAGCCCCTTTTTTCCGGATTCCAAAATACTGATGTACAGTACTTCATCACATGCACTATCGTACAGTACTTCAGTTCCCATGTCCGTCTGTCCTGAGATTTGTTGGTTCTCCAGGTAGTGAACAGGGCTGACCAGTTGGTGTACACCTTGATAAAGGGCCACAGTGCCCGAAACGCGTTGGTGTGGTGCCTTTTGATGCTGTCTGGGGGTGATGTTTGATCCCTTTATGGAATAAACTTTTTTATTGTACTTGTGAGCCTCCTCCTGCTTTTTTGGCAGTGAGCTGCCTTTTTTTTTGCTCTTTCTGACCAGTTGGTGTTCTTGTCTCAGGATCAGATATGGTGCATCTGGGGTGGTTCCTCCTTTTGATTTCCCCAACATACGTCATATTGTGGCATTTCTTACATTGGGTAAGATATACTACATTGCTTGATTTGCAGGTGAATGTTCCTTTGCCTTTTATGGTTCCTTAATGTGCTGTGTGGATTGTATTAATAAATATGGGCCATAGTATAAAAAGCAGGGACAGGGCCATATTGTGATATGGTTTTATTAACCGACCCCTTTAATTATTTGCCTTCTTCAGAGAGATGTTAGCCCACATGGATGTTATGTAAAGCCAGCACTGGTTATAAATACGTTTTTATTAGTCTTCTCCATTCTGCAGAATACTTTCAATTTTACAAGAAGCAAGACATGATCATTCACCCAGTAGCCCAAGCACGCTGCCTAGGGGTCACACTTGATTCCTCTCTCTCATTCTCCTCTCATATTCAAAACGTTTCTAAACTTGTCGCTTTTTCCTCCGCAATATCACAAAGATACGCCCTTTCCTCTGTTACTCAACTGCTAAAACTCTGACTCAGGCCCTCATTCTCTCACGTCTCGATTACTGCAACCTCCTGCTGTCCGGCCTTCCTACCTCTCACCTGTCTCCCCTACAATCTATCCTAAACACTGCTGCCAGAATCACTCTACTCTTTCCTAAATCTGTCTCAGCGTCTCCCCTGCTGAAATCCCTCTCCTGGCTTCCGATTAAATCGCGTATCTCACACTCAATTCTACTGCTCACTTTTAAAGCTTTACATTCTTCTGCCCCTCATTACATCTCAGCCCTAATTTCTCGCTATGCACCATCACGACTCTTGCGTTCTTCTCAAGGAAGTCTTCTTACTACCCCCTTTGTATCTAAAGCTCTCTCCCGCCTTAAACCTTTCTCACTTTCTGCCCCACACCTCTGGAATGCCCTTCCCCTCAATACCCGACTAGCCCCCTCGCTATCCACCTTTAAGACCCACCTTAAGACACATCTGCTTAAAGAAGCATATGAGTAGCACTGGATAATCATGGACACATGACACAAAGCTTGGCCCCCTGCAGAAGCACTTACTAGTATTCCCTCCTACTGTCTCTGTACGTTCTCCCTACCTACCAATTAGATTGTAAGCTCCTCGGAGCAGGGACTCCTTCCTTAATGTTACTTTTACAGTATGTCTGAAGCACTTATTCCCATGATCTGTTATTTATATTTGTTATTTATGTGACATGTATTACTACTGTGAAGCGCTATGTACATTTTATGGCGCTATACAAATAAAGACATACATACATACATACATGAAGTTTTTGTAACAGAGCTTACAGATAAACCCATGAAAACAGGGCTGATGTCATCAGACTTGGCCTTGCCACACAAGCCCCGAAGAGGATAGATGATGCCACAGGATAAAGAGCCTACGACAACAGTGCCATTATAATCTGGATGCGTGGCCAACCATAAAAAGCCCAAGGAGGGGCTGAGAAGCTTTCAGAAGGAGGGGAGCGGTCCTGGTCGGTAAGAGCCCGGGGAGCTGTGAACTCCAGGGATCTGTATGCCTTGAAGCCTGACTGCAGAGCTGGGAGAGTTTAGAGGGCAAAAGATGGAGGCTTCAAGCTTGAAGGTCCCTGACAGAGGCCAGGATGTCCAACCAGGAGCACAGGAGAGCCAATTAGGCTGTAGAGTCTGAGGGGAAAAGTAGAACAGGGATCGAAGCAGAAGAAGATGGTGCAGGCCAAGTAGTAGGGACTGAGGTGATGGGACCAGCTTGGGACCTGTTGGAGGATTAGGTAGGCGAGACCCTAGAGAGTTGGGTGCGAGAGTGGTACAAGTTACATGCAGTGTGTGTGGTTTGCAGAAGGTGGGGGGGTTGGGCATTGGCCTGCAGACACAGATCAGGGAATTATGCTGAAGGCTGCCGAACCAGGGACAGAGCAGTGTAGTTCTAGGGAAGCCTCATGGTCACACCTGGCTCCAGCTTCATTCATTTGGATGCTCCAGTAACTTGGTGCAGTGGTTCTGATGGAGAATCCAAAACACCAGGGCCAGCGAACCCAAGCAGCCCAGCTAACACTGGACCGCCAGGGAGCATCAGTCAGCTTTTGTTTTGTTTTCTTGCATAACACGTGTCCAACCGCTACAAAAGAATGCTTAGGATAGGGGTTCACTTTACAACAAGAGCATTTTAATACAATTACATGGTGATACCTTCTACATGTGGATTAGGTAGTTGATAAATCATGTAACTGTGATAAACTACTGTACATAGCCCAAGGAAAATAATAGATTGGGTTAATTATAGGACACACACTTTAACCAGACACACAGTTTATAGGGTGAAATTAAAAGTAAGAAGTTGAGAAGAAAGGGAAAAAAAAAAATCTTATTGGAGAACAGTATACTCCAGTCGTCAAGCTCCCAAAAATCCCCCCCTCCCCCCAACAACAGGTCAGGTTTTCAGGATATCCCAGCTCCAGCACAGGTGGCTCAGAGACTCAGGCTGCTGAAGCTGGGGTATCCCGAAAACCTATACCTGTTGTGGGGGGGGGGGGGAGGGCTTGACGACTGCCGTTGAGCACCCCTGGTATAGACAAAGCATTCAAGAGACCACAGAAAGGTGTCGCACAGGAGGAAATGACTAGTACTGTGCAAAGTGATGGGGCTGTCAGCATGTCTCTTGCTGCAGGACCACCTGTCCGTTTGCATGGGATGGAAAAGAAAGTTTAGAATATTCTGTGTGGGTACTTTGAGAAAATCTATACTTTAGTGGGTGTATTTATGCAATTGGTGGAGTTTTGTCGTGCCGCGAATATCAAAATGTTACGTAAGAGTAAACTTATGGAAAAAATACCAAGACCACCGTTTTCAATAAAGATTACCTATACATATCTGGTAGCAGTGTACTCAGGGGGCACGGGGCAATGACGGGTACTATTCCTTTCTTAATTGATGCAAAATCTGAAGTTGGTGTAAGTTGATGACCACAGTTTTGAGCACAGATTCCCGGCTGTATATTGTGCTGGGGAATAGATATGTTAGCCATGTCTACATTACTTGGGTTGTGCACTTTCAATATATATATATATATATATATATATTTGTGGGGATATTTGAATGCTCGGGTGTAGTTTTGCTTTGCCAGTGACGCTGTGCGCCATTTGCATGGCGTTTTACATAAAATCAGATGCGAGCAGGCTTGGTGATTTGGGTTCTGTATTGGCCCCAAAAATTATACAAACCTACAGGGTACACGTGTACTCACGGGACTATAACAATTAGTAATCTAGTGCTCCGATAACCCGAAAACACGGAACCCGGAAGAAATTGAGCGGCTGAAATATAAGAAAGAAGAAGTTGAAAAAAGGTGCAAGATATTACACGAAGACCTCAAAACGCCGGCTCGTACCAAAAGGGCGGATTTATCCCCCTTGAAAACAAATGATTTGGTTATAGTCTAAATTTGTCAAGCCCCCCATGTTAGATGGGACTCCTCCATTTAACCATTTCAGTACCAGAGGAATCAGCAATGCAGTGCTCCTGCCCCAAAAGGGGTTAAAAAAAAAAAGCAGGTGCGTAGGGCTAGGAAAGAATATCTAGTTTCATTCCTAATTCATGTTACCTTGGATAAACCATGTTATCTCCCGGGTGCCTCCGGTAGTATAATTACATTGCCTGCTAGTTTTCATTGCGCCTGTATGTCAGCACAGCTGTGCACATGGGTAGGTTACATAACTGTCTCTTATTGCACATAAAATCGCTTTAATACATAGTATGTCGCACAGATACATTACATAGGAGCAGCCGCATAATGGAATTTCATGGAAGCGGTCACTTAATTAACCCTCTTCAATGCAGTGACCCACACAGATGTATGTTTTCTGATGACTCCCTGACTGCCGGTGGGGTCTGCGTCAGATTGTGTTACACCGCTAACAAGAAAGAGGTTGAAATGCCACCTTTTAGTACAGAACTTCCATATCCCACTGATATTTTCCTTGGAAGAGACCAGCTCTGTATGATAATTATAGTTCGTGATTTATAGAGCACTTGTTGAACTAGATTTAAAATAAAGTTATGGTCCTGTGTTTCATTTCCAGATGCCATGAACAAATTAAGCAGGAAAACGCTCTTTGGACCCTACGCCCTATTTTCCATGGTTTGGTCTCCAAAAACAAACACGATACTGTTTTAATGTAAAATCTCATTTATTAAACCTGAAAACGACAAAAGCGCATTAACAACATAAACAACTTTCTATTTTGCCCAAATAGAGCCACACAATGGGGTCATTCGGACTTTTGGAATATACTAGTGACCCATTCTGTGTAAAGTACATGAATCAGACAAAATGACAGTTTATACTATGTAAATATGTATATATAGTTGATGATGATTTAGAGACCAACGTACAATGTAACTGTAAACATTATAATATAGCAGAGGTTCCTAATCTTCTTCTTACACTGTGCGCCCCCTGCTAGAAAATATTTGTTCTGTGGACCCCCAATTAATAGATCTTTTGCCGATCTAACAAAACAGTTTCACCGATCCCAGGCAGTATAGTGTCCTGAGCCGTGTTGGGGATCCCAGGCAGTATAGTGTCCTGAGCCCGTGTGAGGGATCCCAGGCAGTATAGTGTCCTGAGCCCGTGTGGGGGATCCCAGGCAGTATAGTGTCCTGAGCCCATGTGGGGGATCCCAGGCAGTATAGTGTCCTGAGCCGTGTGGGGATCCCAGGCAGTATAGTGTCCTGAGCCCGTGTGGGGGATCCCAGGCAGTAAAGTGTCCTGAGCCCGTGTGGGGGATCCCAGGCAGTATAGTGTCCTGAGCCCATGTGGGGGATCCCTGGCAGTATAGTGTCCTGAGCCCGTGTGGGGGATCACATGCAGTATAGTGTCCTGAGCCCGTGTGGGGGATCCCAGGCAGTATAGTGTCCTGAGCCCGTGTGGTGGTTCCCAGGCAGTATAGTGTCCTGAGCCCGTGTGGTGGATCCAAGGCATTATAGTGTCCTGAGCCCTTGTGGGGGATCCCAGGCAGTATAGTGTCCTGAGCCCGTGTGGTGGTTCCCAGGCAGTATAGTGTCCTGAGCCCGTGTAGTGGATCCCAGGCAGTATAGTGTCCTGAGCCCGTGTGGGGGATCCCAGGCAGTATATAGTGTCCTGAGCCCGTGTGGGGGATCCCAGGTAGTATAGTGTCCTGAGCCTGTGTGGGGGATCCCAGGCAGTATAGTGTCCTGAGCCCGTGTGGTGGGATACCAGGCAGTATATAGTGTCCTGAGCCCATGTGGGGGATCCCAGGCAGTATAGTGTCCTGAGCCCTTGTGGGGGATCCCAGGCAGTATAGTGTCCTGAGCCCTTGTGGGGGATCCCAGGCAGTATAGTGTCCTGAGCCCGTGTGGGGGATCCCAGGCAGTATAGTGTCCTGAGCCTGTGTGGGGGATCCCAGGCAGTATAGTGTCCTGAGCCCGTATGGGGGATCCCAGGCAGTATATAGTGTTTAGAGCCCGTGTGGGGGGATCCCAGGTAGTATAGTGTCCTGAGCCTGTGTGGGGGATCCCAGGCAGTATATAGTGTCCAGAGCCCGTGTGGGGGGAACACACACTTAAGGCCCCAAACTGCACCTCGGTGTGCACAGACAACAATGGGTGATATAGCTGTCAATTACTGCAGGCACTTCCAAAGTCATGTCCCACAATGCCTTGCCAAGGGGAATGCAAAGCATTGAGGGAAGTGACTTTGGAAGCTCCTGGTTATAATTGATAGCTATACCACCCACGCCAAGGTGCATTTGTGGCCTCACTAAGTGCGCAGTCCCCGCATGGGATCAGGAACCCGTCACCCTCCCCCCCGTACAGCCTGGGGTACTCCATTACAGATTTCTTTTTGCGAACCCCTGGAGACACCTCACGAACCCACCTCTATTAGGAATCACTGTAATATAGTATACAGCTATAGCATGTAGTATAGTATATAATATAGCTGTAGCATCTACTGTAGTGCCGACGAGTATTCTAAAACAAATCTGGGGCAATCACCAACAAGACCCAGGTACATGCTGGGTACATGCTGGGTACATGCTGCAACATTTCAGTGACATTTCTGCAGACAGACTAATGGCCCATCGGATTAACACAGGGGGTCCCTGGCAGTCCCATTGAAACTGAATGGGACTGCCAGGGATCCCCGCTGTTAATCCGATGGGCCATTAGTCTCAGCAGAAATGTCACTGAAATGTTGCAGCATGTACCCAGCATGTACCCAGCATGTACCCAGCATGTACCTGGGTCTTGTTGGTGATAGCCCCAGATTTGCCAAGGCAAGTTTAAGGCAAGTTTTAGAATACTCGTCGGCGAACCTGTAATACAGTATATAACCGTAGAACATGTTATTAACTGTAACTCATTTAATTAAAGTTAGTTCAGATGTGTCATGGTTGAAACGGCGATGTTACAATCTACTCAATTCATATTAGGAAAATAGAATGTTTTCCTATCAGCAGCTACAGCATAAAGGCCCAAGGACAAATTCTCACCAGCTGAAGACTCATTTAGCCGAGGTCATTTTCTGTTCTACCGCCTCAGGCCCCCATTGAAAATACTAAAACTGCTCTTCCTCCCCCACCCCCATGCTGGAGGAGATTGTACTCCCAGCTCTTCTAGCTCTTCTCCAACACAGGAAATAGAGATTTACAGCAAATTGAATAGGGTTGCTTCCCCAGTTAAGTCTGCATTACACCTTATGCCAGATATTCTTCAAGCCCGTTTATGGTACAAAAAAATTAAATAATAAATAAATAAACAAATATATATATACTGTATTTCCAACTCGTTTTATCCATCTGTAAACGTTTGTAGGCAGTGATGTGCTTCCAAGCCAGAATGTATAAACTTGTTCACAACAAATGTAAAATCCAACTCTGTCCTACGCGCCAAACCCATCAGTGTTGAATTCAGACACTCAACCATAAACTGTTGGAATATGGAATCCCAAAAATTGTTACAAATACATTGTAATTCCTATGAAAGAGAATACTAGTAATCCAATTGTGGGAAAAGTTGCCAGCAGCACAACTGCGAGGAATCCCACCCAGTTTAATGAGTTTTTAATTTTTTGGTTTCAGAACAAGTCCCAAGTACATCACCGGTATATCAATGGAAAGGCACCCGTGGGAATTCCAAAGAGACAGATAGAAAATGTCAGCACACAACAATAAGTCTTTCATCTGTATGATGAGCTCTTCAAAGAACAAACAATTTACCAATCCCTGGAGCTGTTCTGGGGAAGCCACTAATTCTAGGTGCTAAAATAAAAACAAACAAAAAAACACCCTACTTAATAAAGGGATATTTTGGCAGTTCCTAACAAGCAAAAAAGACACAAATTAAGTACAATTATACAATGTTAACTGCTGTAATTCGTCCAGCAATAAGTTTTTAATAAAAAAACTATTGGATATGCTGGACGGATTTTTATTATTGAATTCTTGATTAGCTCAGAAACTCATGGCACTGACCGTAAATAGGGTTAAGCTTTCTAGACTTTAAGGATTCCAGGCCAAAACTTGGTTTTCTAACTTTATATAATTTCTGAGGTTTTAAGACAAAAACACAACATCTGTAGGCAGAGAAGAACCACTTGGCCCAGACTAGACTGCTAATTTTCCCATCTGCTGTAGAATATCAGAACCTCTTTGTTTTGTATTTAGAATAGACTCAGGTCTATCCCGAGCATGTCTTATTCCCTTACTATATTAACCTCTGTTGGGAGACTATTCTACAAATGCACCAACCTTCCTGAGAATAAAGACGTCCTCACAATTCCCTTCAGTCTGCCACCCTCCTTCTTCAGAGCTTGACCTCATGCACCATCACTTCTCTGAAACATGCTTCCCTTTGTTGAAACCCTTTACGTAGATGACATTTTTGATCATATACCCTCACGCATCTATGCTGTACATATCAGGAAAGACTACAGGATCCTAATCAGTGTTAAGGTGTAGACCACGCACCACTTCAGTAGTCCTTCTTTGCACAATCTCCAATTCAGCCTCCAGAACTGAACACCGTACTCTAGGTGAGTTGTTACCAATGATCTATATAGTGACATCACTACCTTTCTGCTCCGAATACCTCCTTGTATACAACCTAACTTCCTGTTGGTTTTACCCATTGCTCGCCAACTTTTAAGTCCGCTGAAATAATGACTCCCCAGTGCCTTTTTTCCACAGTAGTTGACTGGCATCTATCCTGTATTCTACCCATGGATTTTTGTGACTCAAGTATATTATTTAGCACTTTTTGGCATGTAATTGCCATACTCTTGACCATTCCTCCTAATTTACCTAAACCATTAAACAATTTGTTTACCCCACCAGGAATGTCAACCCTGTTGCACATCGTTGTGTCATCTGCATAAAATGCACACTTCAACTTCCAGACTACAGTAGGGCCCCGCTTTACAGCGCTCCGCTTTATGGCGTTCCACTCATACAGCACTTCCCAATGTATACCCATATTCATTAGGTTCGGTGCTTGTTCCGTTTTTCCGGCGATTTTCGGCATGACGCGCACAGCAGCAAAGTATCCGGCTGTCACTAAACAACAGTTTTAGTGCGAGCGCAACTCCTTGTCAGATGCCATTTTTCAGCGAAACAGTCGGTTTACAGCTCGCTATGTCAAGATTAAGCGTAACTGGCGTAAGCCCAGGGGTATTGACAACAGAGTCCGCAGGAGGTTCAAGGGACAGATCCTGATGCCCAACATCGGTTATGGGAGTAACAAGAAGACTCTGTTTTCAAAGGTACAATACAGTACTGTAGGGCCCCGCTTTACGGCGATTTCCGCTTTACGACGGTGGCCCGGAACGGAACCAGCTTTATGAGCGGGGCCCTGCTGTATTTGTAATGACCCTGATAAAGAAGATCACTGGTCCCAATACACATCCGAGGTGCTCCAGTGGTCAGCGTTGCCTCTTCTGAATGGACTCTATTTAGCACAACCCTCTGTTGCCTTTCCTTCAACCAATGTCTTATCCATTCAACCACCTTAGAATCCAATATCAAGCCTTGCAACTGGTTTGTTTATCAGTTCTCTATGCGGGGCAGTGTAAATTACATCAACTGCTCCACCCTGATCTATTACCTTAGTCACCCAGAGGTTAAAAAAAAACAACAATTAGGTTTGCTTGGCATGATCTCCCCTTAGTAAATCCAGAATGCATGCTGGACTTTAGATATTTAACAATTCTGTCTTTTAAAGCAGCAGAACAGGCTACATTGCGTTTTTTTAAATTATTTATTATCAGATTGAATCAGGGGTTCTTCAGAGCTGAACTGTGTTTAATTTCAGTTCTGGGGACCCCCTGCTTCCCGAAATACTTACCTTCGTAGCGGTGCCGGAATCTCTGCAGTCAGAGTAACTGTGTGCCTAACATAATGATGTCATCAGGTGCCGCTTCCTATTGGCACGCGTGACCGAAACATTCAAACCTCACGGGGATAACGTCACCCCCTACGGAGGTAAGTATCTCTGGAAGCAGGGGGTTCCCAGAGCTGAAATGAACACAGTTCAGCTCTGGAGACCCCGTGATTCAAACAAGCCATAAATAACACTGTCCTGTAGCTCCCTGCCTGCTTTCACGTTAGTTAAGTGGGACTATTACTCTGGCTCTTTGCCAGTCATTTGGAACTACACCGGTAATATACTGTAGTTCTGTTGGTGGTTTTTCTAGGAGTCTGTAGACCACTCCAGTACAAATGAAGAGCTGTGTCCCAGGTTTAATCTCCAGTACTTTAGATTAATGTATCTTTTATCTGGTTCTTCACAAGGGCAATGCCTCCTCCCCAGTCTAGGACATTAGGTTGCGACTGTTTCCCCGTGGCTAAGTGACCACCAGCATTTAGCCGCAGGTGATATCACCGCAGGGATCTTCTGCCCCCGGCCACTTCGCCCCAAAGGCAAGTCCCTAACCCTAGACCTTTCCCTTACAACCCTTAATCTTAACCCCTAATACTAACACTGCCCCCTACCCTAAAAACCTTAACCCCTTACCCTAACCACTAAAACCCCTAAAGGTAACCCCCTATCCTTAAAACTGACCTCATCGTGGAAGCGGCCTGCAGCTGAGGGTCCAGCAGAGGCGGATCCCTCTGCAGCCAAACTATTGAGACATGGTCGTGACCAAATATTCCATTCCACCTCTTCCCTACTTGGTCCTTTCTAAATATAGTGTAACCTGGTATAGCTTTGACCTGGTCCTGAGTGTTATTGTACCATGACTCAGTAATAGTCACAATATCTAAGTCACTCTGTCATTATTGCAATTAGTTCTGGGATCTTATTTCCCAAACTATAAGCATTTATACATATAACAGAATACTTTTTTTTATTATTATTGGTTTTCCTAATCCTTACCATTTCCCCTCTACATTTCATTCTGCCTGTGTTATTGATTCGTTTCCTATTGTGTTATACATTACTAAACTGATATGACAAATACACAGTTATGGTAGGAAATTTTACTCCCAAAATAGTTATTTGAGAAGTACAGTATTGAATTGGTCAAATACAAAGTTTATTAGAATAGTCAGTCCCAAAAAGATTTTTAGAATTCCAGAAATTAAAAAAAAGTAAACAAAAGCATTTTATATAATTAGTATTTAAAAAAAAAAATGAGATTGACATTGCCAAGAAAGAAAACATTATTCTATTTTTTGTTTGTTGTATAAAATGGTAATTATATTGGACAATGAATAGTTGCAAGAAAAATAATTTAACAGGAAGAAAAAAAAAACAGAACCTCTACAGAAGGTAGAAAAGGAAGGCCATTCCACATTAGGGGATTCTTGGTTTGTTAGATAATTTTTATTATTATTAGTTGATAAAGTGACCGACATCCCACTCATATAGGGTGACCATATATGTCCTGGCAAAAACCTGGGACAAATGTCACGCGTGCGCAGTCGGTGAGCGCCAACTGCGCATGCGCGAAGAGCGCTTGCTGACCACGCATACACGATCGGCACTTGCCGGCTGCTCATGTGCATGCGCGATTGGCTCTTGTTGACTGTGCGTGCGTGAATGCCGGTTGCTCATGCGCGATCGGAGCCAGCCTGCATGTGCCGATCACGCATGCGCGGTGGCTCTCTTCGTGCATGCACAGTCAGTGCTCCCCAGGGGGATCCAAAAACTGGGACAGCACCCGAAAAAGTCAGGACCGAGCCCTAAAAACCGGGACTGCCCATCTGGTCACCCTACGCTAATAACCTCAATAACCACATTGGTCTTTGAAACTGCGTATAGAACTAGGCCAGTATTTATGGGAGGTAAGCATGTAAGCTGCTAATTCAGCCTTTGTGATCACTGTACTTCTCCGTAGGCAATACAAAATGTTCTATAAGAGCACCCACTCTTGCGGAAATAGGCCTCAAAAGCTCAGCACCCAAGAATTTCGTTTTGGGACTTTATTGAAGACCTTTTCTGTCCTTGCTTGAATCGGTCTCTCCCAACTTTTCTTCCAAGTTAGGCAAGTTATGGAGATTCGAAAGGGAAAATTAACTTCATTTTTTAAATATTACAGTCGGAGAAAGCCATGATGTCATCAGAAAACCTGACGGACATTTTATTCTACCGGACGATAATACTTGATTTAAGGGTTTGTTTAACGGCAAGTGGGGTAGAGGGTTGTAGAGCAATAAGGTGAGCACAAATCCCTCCTCCACCCCCAAATAAAAAAATAAATAAAAAACATCAAAGTAATGGCTGTTTTAAAAGGAATAATAATAATAATAACCATCCACTGTACATGGAAGATCCCTGGGGAGGCCTTCATCCAGCAGTGAATCAACAAGGGCTGATGAAAGATAACATTTCTCCTTGCAAACATTAAAATGTGTATTAACATAAAATAGTACTTCTAGGTTTGGAAGAATTAGCTAAACACATCAGCCAAAAAACCCAGGTATGGCGAGCAGCGAGCAGTGCGACAGCATTAACGATGGAAGAATCAAAAGATTTGTTGAAAGATTATATAAAGGGAAAATGTGTTTGTGGGAAATGCGTGCTGAGCTACTTTGGCAATTTATATAGGTGATCTGGCACATCTGCCTTATGCTATACACAATGTTTAACATGTCATTGACACAGCAGCCAATCAGGTAAGACATGGAGGCTTTGTTTTCAGTTGACTGCCATGATCATTTATCACATAAACCCATTGTCCCCGAGTGTCCCAACATTATCACCACTGGGAAAAATGGAGTGTACATCACCTGTTGCAGCTTACTGTACATTACATCCTTAATTATTCAACTAGAAATGTGTGAAACTATCCAAGGCGCATTCACAAAATTAAGGGTCGTTTCAGAGAGTGAGCCAAAGAGTGCGCGCTGTATATACACACAGCATTCAACAAATCTGGCTATTTTACAGAATTTCGTGAACTAGCTTATTAAACAAAATTGCAATGCAGATTGACTTGCCATGCAGAGCTCCGGTACAACACGGCCTTTTCGCGACTCAAAGAGGGCAAATTATGCATGGCTCGCGACCTCAAATGAAAGTTCATCAAAGTTTCTCACCTCTAAAGACAAAAAGCATGGCCTCACGAGACAGTGTACAGGCAACACACAGGGGGACAAGCGAACACCGTGATTTTATGTATTTCTGCCTTACATAACGACTCTAGTTTAGCATTGATCACCTGCCCTTCTCGATGTGAATCACTTTCTTAAATGTCAACTAGGCTCAAAACCACAGCAGTTTAATAATGATTCCCCATACTGTATACAGTTGCTAGTAGCATTCTACCCCCTTGAGAAAATCAATTGATCTGAAAACTTCATGAACCTGTTCCAGTATCAGCTGGTAACTGGTAGTCATTACTGTTTCAGCCACGACCAAATGGCCACCGGCGCTTTGCTGTGACTCACCCCGTCGCCGGGACCTGTTGCCGCTGGCCGCATTGCCGCTAAGGTAAATGACTAACCCCCTACCCAAAACTCCTACGCTAAGTCCTCACCCTAAAACCCCCTACCCTAAAAAACCCTACCCTAACCACTAAAGCCCTTAATTGAACCCGCTACCCTAACCACTAAAACCCCTTAAATTAACTCCCTATCCTAAACAGTAATAAAACTGACCTTAGAAGCGGCCAGCGGTGGGGAGTCCAGTGGCGAATGACGGTGGTCATTTGGTCCCATTCCCGCATTTATACCCAACAATAAAAAGAAAAATCGCCACCCAATTGGCAATTGGAGAATGGGTCTAATGGTGGCTGGTCTCACATTTGTTTCAATGTTTGAAGGACAACAAGTAGCAGTTACAATATTATGAAATTGCATTTTTGCCCAATGCAATGCTATCCTGGAAGAAGCCGCTGGGAGGTGAAACGCGCGTACGGTGCACTCTGTGGCAACTGCGTTTGACATTATGCGGATGTCCTAATTGCGTGACGTCATAGCACGGGTGACACACCGCTCTGCGTTTCTGTAGGACATCATACCAATCTGCTCCTCATTGGTCTCCTGAGCTCATGTGTTGAACATATGAAGGAAGCTTTGTTACAAAGAAACAGATAAACTAAGGGCTTTTCATCCGATATAAGGAGGTAGAGATTTTCTACTCCTCTACTTTCCTCTCCCTCTTATCCCCAAACATCCAATCTCTCGCCACCAATTTACGCTTCATTAAACATATATAGATTATGGGATTTGGGGTTTTTAAGGATCAACAAAAGTGCCAATAGGGACACAAATAAACTCTAGTCTATTAATAGGTCCCAAAACTATATTTTTGGGTCAGTTCGTACTAGGAACATTAGGAAAAGAGGAGCATGATGTATGATGAGGACCTTTGGCTTTACTCAACTAGAAATATTTTTAAAAAAAACTTTGGTCTCACAAAGGATTATAAGTTTTTATTCTATTTTTTTGTGTCTCTTGAAAATGTGGGTGTGCATCATGTTTTATAGTTGTGTAATTAAAGTTAAGTTTTATGGCTATAAAAGCAATGTGGAATTTCGAATCTGCACAACGAGATTTGGTATTTAGGCTTGTACCTCTATTAGGACTTTCTTCCTTTGGGTATATTTGTCCTTTTAATACTATCACATGCATTATTTGCAAACTTGATCTTGAAATATTGTCTTTAAAATATACAGTATATTTATATATTTGTAATTTTCCTATTAAAGGAGCAATCTCAAAAAAATAATATTTGTTTATATAATATAATTGGAACTTCTTGTGCCGAACCTTGCTTTTTTCAGTGCCGAAACCCCCTAGTTTAAGATAATTACTGGTGTACACTACGGGGCTCCTTCTTGGGGAATATTGGCAAATCTTGCCTGCCCCACAAGCATCGGTTGTGGCTTCCAATTGGTCGATGCCGGCGCCCAATTATGGATTTCCCCTGAGGAGCACTGGCATTGTCAGTACTAATCATCTCAGGAACAAGGAGGTCTCCGGCGCTGAAAACAGCGAGACTCAGTACCGGAGTACTCCCTGGTTCCAATTATGAAGACAAAAAATGGTTTGTGTTTTTTTTTATGGAATTGCGGATTTAAGCATTGCTTGACCACTAAACCTATTTGGGGTTGGTCATTTTTACATTGCTTTATATAGTCACATCAAATTTTACTGGGCATCTTAATGAAGAATCACAAACTGCAGGTAAACTGATTTTAATGTTTAAAAGTCATGGGGGCAATTAAGCTACTGGACTCCTGGTGAAAGTGAGCCCCTGCTACAGTTCAACACCAAATATCTAATTCTCCTGAGGAGTCAGGGATCTTAATAATACATGTATCCTCTACTCTCCTAAACACAGGTTGAGTAGTCACTAAATCTAACCCAGTACGACTCAGTAGTGAGAAAAAAACATTACACAGTGCACAATAGAACTTTGTTTTTAAGGTCCATAACAAGATGTTGCCAAATAACCCCCAAACCAGAGCAAAGATGTTTGAAAAATACATGAAGATATGAATGTCAGCACATATTGATGAGCTCATGAAGCAGATGGATGCGGTATGAATCCCAGTGTGATCTCTCCTTGTGATCTTGGAAAAGTCTTTTTATCTCCCTGCGCCGTAGATACCGAAAAATGGGATTGTGAAACGCGTTGGGGCAGGAAATCATTGTGCCTGCTTCATTCTATAATGAATGTTTTCCTTCCGAAGGAGGGATGAGGTGACACCGCAGAGGACGTACTCAAAACAGAAAATTCTTTAATAAAAGGGATCGATGTTTCGGTCCACAACTCAAGACCTTTGCCACCTTTACAAAGGTCTGAGTTTTGGACCAAAACTGTCGATCCCTTTTATTAAAGAATTTTCTATTTTGCGTAAAAGTGCCACCTCTTTCCTCCTTCAGAAGGATACACATTAGTTACTAATTACGTCCTCACAGGTGATAGGTGTGCACCCGAGGTGTTTCTGTTAAATCGAGTGAGTGCACTTTTTTTCTGCAACTGGTGCAACATTCTATATACAGCTCGGCATACGGTATATCTGTGTATATAGATTACACGTTTTTGGTGATTTGCACAGAAATAAATTTAAAACACCAGAGAGGAGAGAATCGGAAGGGAAATCCACAGTTACATAGGAAATCAAGATGCTAACCCAGCGGTGCGCAATCTGGGGGGGCGCGCCGCCGAGACTTTATTGGGGGGGCACAGGTGCTAAGAGTACGAGGCCTCGGTAAAATGTACTTACCGGCTTCTTGTCCACGCGTCACCATGGCAACGCGGCATAAAATGACGCCCGTTACCATGGAGACATGATGTCAAATATCGCCGCGGGTCACGTCACGTGACATGACCCCGCAGCGTCATTTGACACATCATTAGAGGCGAGGGGGGCGCGACCAAGGAGGCAGCAGGTAAGGGGGGTAACAGGGAGTTTGCGCACCACTGTGCTAACCTATTCCCCATTGAGTCTGCATAATAAAACTATGTATGGTTCCCAAACTAGAACACAAGAGTCCAGCAGGGGAACACAAGGACTTCCAAAGTGGAGCTCCACACACACACAGCTTTAAGACAAATGAATGAGGTTTAAGATGGTCTTACAGAACACTGAATAGGTAACCCTTCACTATAGATAGAACAACAAAGTAAGCAAATCTACATTGTGTCTCTTAAGGAGAATTGTGGACTTCAAAATACACTGGAGACACTAGAGGAAGAACTGAACTTCCAATGGTCTCCGTAGTTCAGTCAATGGTCGCCAAACTGTACATCAATGCTATGTGCATAAGCAGACTTTCTAAATAAGATTATGTTGCTTTTTTATTATATTGTTTCTGGTACTAATAATGTAGTAAAGTTTCTGTTTTATATTTAAGTGTAGTATGTTGGCTTGTACAGGAGCTCATGTGGCATCCATGGATATTCTCTCTAATTAGCTCAGGTTACAGTCCCACATACCAGTGTCTGATCCTGCCCTGGAGTGCAGCTACATCCATTCAGAAAAACAGTCCCACACACACTCACCAGAGACATCCCTCTAACCATGCTCCCTCCTACCTACAGTGCTAGGTCCCAGACAAAGCACTGTTACGGTAAGTCCCAGAACCTGGCAAGAACCCAGCATCGCATTAATAGTAACAATGTATCTGCAAAGGACAATAACATACCGTTAATGCCAGGTTCTTTACGGGAGGAAACGTGGCTTAATTATGGATTATGATATGCAAATGAGGTGTTATTAGAACATCGCACATCTGCAAAAGTCTGTTACGGTTAACGCGGGGACTTAGCAGTGCGAGATTTAAGTTATCCCTAAACTTGGTGTTACTTCTATACAGACACTGACATAGGGCTTTTGTAGTGTCTGGCTGGATGTAAAGCCACATGAAGACAGGATTTAAATAACATACTGTAGCATTATCTCCCTCGGCTCTCTCCACTTCAGTAAAAGCCCTTATTTTGGGGTGTAGATAGGAGTAACGCCAAGACTGGCGTAATATTGGAGGATAATAACTATGTAACTATGTAACAATAACGTGACCTTAAGTCCATGCTAATGAGATGTAGAACAGTCAGAGTTGTTTGGAATATAATTAGCTTTGAGGAGACCATGTACACAGGGTACTCTGTGAACATGACGTCTCTTTCCGTTTTAGGTAACGTCACGTTTGGAGTCCGAATTTAACGGAGCTATGTACGCCTAGCCCTACGAATGCTGCCTGGCCATAGGTGACACCACTGATTCAGTTATTCAGGATGCCCTAAAACATTTAGGCCCATATTTACAAAGCCGGGCCAAGCCACAAACACCTCTCTACACATAGACACGTTACAGCTCAATCACATGAATAGGCCATAAGTTATCTTCCAGCGCCAGCAGGGGTCTTACAGAATAGCATGGCTTAGTAAAGGTGGCCCTTAGTCTCAATTTATGCCAGGATTTAAATACATAACACTTTACTGACCAAGAGCTGATAGTTTTGCGGTAAAAACCACAATAAACATTGTTAGAATGTATATTAAAATATAGAAGCCATTATATTTATTGTTAAACTAGAAGTACGTATCAACAGACTTGGGGCAGGCCTAACCCATTTACACAGCCATGACTCGCTACCCGTAGCAAGAGCTGCAGATTTCCAACACCAACTTGCATGGAAAGGTCTTTTGGTAAAAGGCACAAAAACTCTCCCATTAGCCCTCTCCACTGCTGGAGCCGGTGACCTGCAGAGCCCCGGCAATGCTTCGGGGATTAGTATAAAGAGGGATCAGGCTATAAGGCCGGTCACCCTTCTCTGCATTTGAATTTCCAGTTCTTTGCAAGCTGTGGTTCTCCTACCTCCTTGCTGCCATAAGGTGTTAGATCTCTGAATTAATAATGCAACGCTCTCAGAGTTTTCAACCGCCAAGGAGCTAACTATAGTCTTACCATAATGTAACGTAGACATTAATCCACGTAAGATGTGGCATTCGATAATACACGTAAAAAAAAAAAAAAATATATATATATATATATATATACACACACACACACACACACACATATATATATATATACTGTATATATAGTGTTGGCACCGGTCTTACCTTTAGTTGAAAAGGCTGAATTTCACTTAAACTCTGGTTCCTGAGCTTCTTGGTTAAAACCTTCAGCATTGTACAAATCCGAAGGGCAAGGAAGAGGTTAAACACATTTACACACACACACACACACACACACAGACATACACACGCATATGTAGCACTGCAAATAAAAATAGTTTGTAAGCAATGAACCTCCAGGTGCTTTGAATCTTTTTAGGCACGTAGGCTTGTAGGCTGTTAGAATCCACACAAAATAAATTCCTTACAAGAAAGAAATCGCTTCTATAAAAAAGAAAGAGAGGAAGAAAAAAAACTCCCCTGCTTCAGTTACTTAAATCAGACGTGAAACAATGATTTAGCAGAATATTTGTAAGGTTCCGGCTTCTATCTGATGTAAGTTAAGTAAGGTTGGCAGAAACCTTTGCGATCGGCCGGAGCCCCTTTTTCTAGTTCATGGTAAATTACTTAAAATGCCATCTGAGTATTATTCTTCAGCCAGCCATACCTTCCTCTTCTTCCTCCCTTCCCTCATCCACACTCCCTCTCACACACACATTCACACACTGCCTCTCTGTCTGTGTCTCTGCCTTCTAGCAATGTGAAACTTGTAGCAAACACAGCACTCGCTCAGGGCTCCTATTGGTTGGCACAGGAAAACTGTGTCAATTTCAGTAGGCTGGACTTTCATTTAAAGGGAAACTGATAGCAGGCGGCCCTGTGAATCCTGCAGTGAGAAGCGTAGCTCCTTCCCCCCCTTCCTGTAATGCTCAGGGGACAGAGCAGGCAGTCACTTCAGGCTGCCGAGGCTATTGGGAAACACCACGCTTAAATCCCTATTCTAAAGTAGACGGTTCAATGATTTTTACCCTTAGAAACTGCCTCTTGTTGTCTATTTACATCCCAATTATATACGTCACCGTTCAAAGCCTCCAGAAGTTTATGGAGTACTTTGGTATTAGGTGGTACCTTTTTTATTTGGACTATCAATTGATATTATAAGACAAGCTTTCGAGAGTTCTCCTCTCTTCCCCAGGTCAGCGATACTGATTAAACGATTCCAGAAGCCCCATGGAAAATGAGGCGTTTTCTGAGGCTTTCGACTTCAGCTTCAACTTCAGCCACCATAGCGATTCTGTGCTTCCTAATTCCGCCCGGATCAGTACCATTGTGAGATGGCGAGACCCTTTATTAACGCCTTTGCTGAAAGAGGGGCCACCTTACACAGCAGAGGGATTAATCCAGGTGTGCACTGTAGAACTTGTTGCTGTATTTTGTCGAGAGTTGAGATTTGGGACCTGTAAATATTTTTAAAAATACATACACACCTGATCTCACCCCCGCCTCCCTGCCATCTCTTCCCCAGTAAATTGTGTTAACCCTCATTTCTATACTGACTAACCTTAAAACTCACCCCACAAAGCATCCCAATAGCCTGCACTCATGGCTATTCACCCACACTCAGTGACTCCTACCACCCATTGTGACCAAGCACTGCCATCTACAGCACTTATTCCCTCACCTACTGTCTCTGTAAATTCCCCATCAAACCTCTTAGATTGTAAGCTCTTCGGGGCAGGGATTTTCTTTCCTATTGTCTGATTTTGCTGCACTTTATGTATTATTATAATTCCCCGTACTGTATTCTTTGTGAAGCGCTGAGTACACTTTTGGTGCTATATAAATAAAGACATATGTAGCCCTGTGTAATTTTGGGGTTTCATGCCTCTCTCCTCCTGTGCAATAATCCGTTAAAAGGGCAGATTTGCCAGGAGTAATCATGAGATTTGCCCTCATCCCCTGTGATGTGTATTGTGTAGTGAAGGAAGTGACATCATGCTCTGTGTCCAATAACAGTGACACAGGGGTGGTGCCTACTGGAGCTATATAGTATACAACACTGCCTGAATTTAGGGTGTGTGATTGTCTCATCCCACTTGAATGAGACTGTCTGACCCAACACATTGCCAGGGCCCTGGCAAGTATTGTGGCCCTCCCCTAGGGGAGAGGTGGGCAGACTATTCCCCTTACTCTATTAGAGAGTAAGGGAAGAGCAAGGACAGCTTCTAGGGCCCTGACTTGGAGTGGTGTCCAGGGACTTCCTTGAGGTGGGCAGCCTTTATGATGAGCGGCTAGAGACCGGCCGCAATGATGGGCAGTCTGCCACTAAAGATGACAATAAAGAATATCCAATTTGAAAGAACCTTCTTGCCGGAGAGTGGAGTCATTCAGGGGGAAGCTGCACCCAGAGGTTCTCTTTCAGAGACTCCTCCCTGCTGTCGTGGGGACCTGGAAGAGATGGAGGCGCTGTACCAGAAGTGAGTAGTTCTCAGCATTACCTCACGAGCCAGTCCTGATGTATTTCCCCATATCACCGCGGAAGACTCAGGAATTCTGTAAGCTAGCAGGTGCACCACACTATAGTACATGTAACATGGGGCAGTTTCCTCACGTAAGGGGCCAATATGAGATTGGGGGGGGGGGGGGGAAACACCGTTACACATACAATACAAAAAAGATAAGAACCCGATCTTTAATCTTGAAATCAAAAGGGTTAAAAAAGGTATTTGTTGCATGTTGTATAACCCTACTTATCTTGTGGAGGTGAACTGGAGCTAATTATAGGCAGAAGGAAACAAGGATAGGAAATGTCAAGATTAGGAGAGACGTAGTTATTTGGGGTTTTAAATAATATATATGTTCTTGTATAACACTCACAATGTACACAGAAATTGGATTAAAATAAAATATTTTAGTCTCAGTGAGTCTATGCCCCAAAGAATTCATTTATGTTCTGGTGCCTTTTGTAAAGGGAGATACAGTGATCAGACCAAATCCACAAGGGGAGATAACAATTAGATTTGACCTGGGTTTACTGACACCAGGAGCAGCGCTCTTACCATTACGCTAGTTCTTGTTCCCAATAATAGGAGGAGTGCGTCCCTGTGCAGTGTATATTCCTTGTTTAGGACCACGTTTGGCAAGTTGAGGAATATGGACCACTATTTCGATAGAGATTGGTTCTATTCCGGTGTTGGGATGCTGGCTATTAACTGGTGGCGGAATAGTTTGGCTAATGTTCTCCTCTGTATTAAGTAGACATGGGTCATGTATGGTAGACCTGAGGAGAGATAGGAGTTACGTAATATCTATTCCAGCACAGGTGAGCACTTAGGATCATGTTAGATATAGATAGGCTATCCTAGAGCCTGTAGAGGAGGTCCCAGTATATGAGGGTGTGCTACATGTATGTATGTATGTGTGTGCAATATGTATGTATGTATGTGTGTGCAATATGTATGTATGTATGCGTGCGCTATATGTATGTATGTATGTGCTATATGTATGTATGTATGTGTGTGCTATATGTACAGTATGTATGTATGTGCGCTATGTATGTATGTATGTGTGCATGTGTGCGCTATATGTATGTATGTATGTATGTGTGCGCTATATGTATGTATGTGTGCGCTATATGTATGTATGTATGTATGTATGTATGTGTTCGCTATATGTATGTGTGCATGTATGTGTGCGCTATATGTATGTATGTATGTGTGCGCTATATGTATGTATGTATGTGTGCGCTATATGTATGTATGTATGTGTGTGCTATATATGTACGTGCTGTATGTATGTGCGTGCGCGCACACACACACATATATACTTAACATGTTTTGGTCAAAAGATTGGCCTAAATGACCCATACGTATGAGAAGAAAAAACATTTAAGAAATTAATCAAATGATTTGCCATACTGGATGTGCATTGGGGCTTCTTTGTTTACTCTTGTATATATACAGTATATATTCCCCTGATGAAGTGACATGAATCGTGTTGGGGCATGTCTTGGGATCGCTCTCCCCTGGTAACTTCAGCTGCACCTATGTTTGAATAAAGTCTTTATACTTTTTGCACTTAAACTGTGGAACAGATTCATTTTGTTTGTCTATTGAATATATATTTGATTAAATGGATATATATATATATATATATATATATATATATATAGAGAGAGAGAGAGAGAGAGAGAGAATCCAATGCACAGCCGGCACACCATATGCAAGTAAATAAGTTTTGGTGCTTATCCCATAAAGCAATAACAGACCATACGATACCGGTTGCAACACGACATCAAGGGACAGCACGCAGGTAAGTAAATCAAAAATGTTCTATATTTGATAGAAGACACAAAAACCGACGTTTCGGTCCCCCAGTGGGACCTTTCTCAAGGTGCTGCACCACCTTGAGAAAGGTCCCACTGGGGGACCGAAACGTCGGTCTTTGTGTCTTCTATCAAATATAGAACATTTTTGATTTACTTACCTGCGTGCTGTCCCTTGATGTCGTGTTGCAACCGGTATCGTATGGTCTATATATATATATATATATATATATATATATCCATTTGTGCTCATTTGCATGTCATTTCCCAGAATCCCTTGCTGCAGTGGAAGCACTGTATGCTGGGAGATAATGGTGAAAGGCAGGTGTACAGACCTGTCTAAGGCTTGTAATATAGTGTGTGCGGCCGTGCGCGCGCTCGTGCCTGTGCGAACGCGCGTGCACGTGCCGCACACTTTTTGTGCGTATGCTGTGAGCGAGTGAGGTACTATGTGTGTGTGTATATGTGTGTGTGTGTGTGTTATAAATACGTTTGAAATAAATAAATACGTTAATAAATTATTTATTATCATTGTACATACTGTACACACACACACACACACACAAACTTCAGCAGCGGTAGCAGCGCAAAATGTTTATTTTCTTCATCTTCCCCCCTGTTGGCCGGTTTCACGCTCACTGCCGTGTGCGCGCGCGGTCCTATTATATGAAGGCTGACTAACTTCAGCCAACTATAACTGCCGTGTGCGCACGGCGCAGCAAGCGCCCTCTATAGAACAGCCCTAAGACGTGTGAATGTGCTCACAAGTGATATTCTTTATTGGCTATATGCTAACAGTGGAGGTTTTTTGTCGCCTTTTTCACCCACCATAATTTAAATTGTGTATGGTAAACCTACCCAGCTTGAAAATTTTGCAAAGCCAGCAGTACAACCTCACACTGAGGATACCCATTAAGGTTTAAACATGTCTGTGAGTGGTTTTATTGGCTTTGCATATCCCAAGCTGTGCTTAAAAGCTGTGTGAACAGCGTTGCATTTGCTTATATGAACTCCATGTAAATGGCTTTTCAGGCAAAGAGTGACACATTGCGTGCTCATTTGCATGTCATTTCCCAGAATCCCTTGCTGCAGTGGGAGCACTGTATGCTAGGTGATAATGGTTGAAAGGCAGGGTTGCAGACCTGTCTAGGACATGTAAATGTGCTCACAAGTGATATTCTTTATTGGATAGATAGATAGATAGATAGATAGATAGATAGATAGATAGATAGATAGATAGATAGATAGATAGATAGATAGATAGATAGATAGATAAATAGATAGATAAATAGATAAATAGATAGATAAATAGATAGATAGATAGATAGATAGATAGATAGATAGATAGATAGATAGATAGATAGATAGATAGATAGAATTAAACGGGGTATTATAGGCCTTAGTGAAGTAAGAAGAAAGATGGAGACCTCATTGAGCTCAAAAGTGGTACAGAAGAAATGGAAAAACAATATACAGTAGTGGAGTATGAAAGTTCATCAGAAACAGCAGCAAGAATCCTCATTCAATTGACAAAGAAAGCAAGCTTCCAATTATCCAAGTGCACGCCCCAACATCCAGTCACACAGGGAATGAAGTGAAAGACATCTACCATGAAATCAACCAATTTAACAACAAAGAAAATTGCCACCTCAAGATCAGTATGGGGGACGTCAATGCAAAGATTAGTGCCTAGCAGAAATACCAAGCATCAGTGGGTGAGCATGGTTAAGGCACCAGGATTAAACGTGGAGACCGATTGGGAGAATTTACAGACTGACAACTTCTATATCATGAATTAATTATTTAAGGAGAATTCAAATAGAAAAATGGACATGGAATGGACTAACTTAAATCAAGAATGAAACGAACTATATCAGAGCTAAAAAGGAACACCTGTTGGAAGTGGTCACAGTCCTTAATAGAAATAGGCGCAACTGTCAAAATCTATTTCATGGAATTTCCCGAGCTTTCCATTCAAAATCCGTTCCGCGGTGTAAAATCCGTCAGCGGATTGTTCCAGTTTCAATCCGTGCAGATTAATCAAAAACCGCTAGTGGATTTTACCAATACAATCTATTTATTTACGATAACGGGGCTGATGCAATACTGCTTCTCCTTGCTACAGAGCTGTTCTCTCCCCCAGGAGGTCAGAAGGGGGATCTCTGCTACACATATAATATACACTACACTGTATATCAAGCTCATGTATACATCACTTTGTACACAACCATGAAGATCAGAACAAAGATTACTGTAATATTTGCAGTGCAGTCACACATACAGGTGTTGAGTAGTTAAATAACGTATATGACATGCTTACATGTGTGCCCTCACATTGCCGTAAGGATTCAATCATTATAAAGTGATCCTTTGCCTTTTTGAGGACCATTTAACTGACCACTAATCACAATAACATTAGCTTAAACAACAGTTAAAGCTGCATTATTCTGGCCCAAGCCCACTGTGGCAAGTGAGTATTGTAGGATCAGGTAGCTAAACTCATCTCCTTTAAATGCACACAGGAGTCCTTCTATTTTCTGTCACTTTTATTGGAAGGTCGGGGGGGGGGGAGCAGAGGGTATTCGGATAACTGGCAGGTTACATTTGTGGGGAGAAGGAGAAAAGGAAGGCTTTTCTGGGGGAGCAGTGAGAGGTGTGTCTTACCACGGTGGGTCTGCTGATGTAAAAGGGAGCATGCTTGTCTGTACAAACAGGAAATACAATCAGGACTATACCTTATGACACACATAGCAGGGGAGAATGGGCAAACCATGATACTGGTGTAACGGATTTTCTGGACCTGACTGACCCACCCAATCTCACATTGGCCCCTGTGGTCTAACCAGCCCCCATTACATGGTAGTGTCTGGTGGTGCACCTGTTGGCAACAGGACTCCTGAGTCTCCCGCATGATGTTGTGTGGGGATTGTCAACCCAGACAGGTAGCTGAGGTAGTGTGCATGAGTCCTACCTATATCCAGTGCAGCGCCTCCACCTCATCAGGATCCCTGCATCCGCAAGGGGATGGTTCTGATGAGGAACTCCTCCTTGGTGGTGCGTTCCGCTGGAGAGCAACTTCACACTCACACAGTGGGGTTGTCTTTGAACAAGGCGTCTTTATTGTTGCTTGGTGGTATGGGCCAGCTGCCCCTCACAGCTAGCAGTCTAACCGCTCATCTCTCTGCTGCACTCCATTAGGAAGGTCCCTTCTCCTCTAATAGAGTTGCTCTCCACCTCTCCCCTCAGGGAGATTCACCAGCTTGTCTCTCTGCTTTGAGCTGCACAAACTCACAGCTCTTACATCAGACACTGCAACACTGTTGCAGACTTCCACATGACTCTCCTGAACAGAGTCAGAACACCAACTGAACTGAACTGCTAACTTTAGGCAGTGCTGTGTCTTATATCACCTCCAGAAAACAGACACCCTCTGTGTCACTAATCGTGGACACACAGCATGTTGTCACTTCCTTTGGGACATATGACACCTCACCAGGGTTTGAGGGCAAACCTCCATAATTGTTACTGGCAACCCTGCATACTTACCAGGATTACTGCCAGCATGAAAGAGATATGTACACCAATTTTACACAAGGCTACACTGGGAAAAGAGGGGCGTTGCCAAGGCAACTGGCTGGGAAGCCACAAGGGGAAGCAACATTGTTGCAAACTAGGCTGAGGAGCAATGGCTGCCTCGGAACAGAGAAGACAAATAGAGAGGTCCCAGGACACGCATCATTTCAAAGAGTTAAGAGTTAATGTCAGACCTAATCTAATCACTCACTGTACCCAGCACTTATCCCCCAAGATTCCCCATCAGCAACCTGCTTATAGTTGTAGCACCCTTGCTAATGTAGCTCAGTGAGTCTGGGTCCCTAAGTCAATGTAGGGGTTAATTTTCCCTAGGCCTTAGTACTTATTGTACAGTATGTTATACATTTTGTGTACTAATGTTGCAGTTTTAATGGTTAGTGTCTGGTACCACCTTAGTTCCGGATGATGCCAGAAGGTCATCCGATATGGAGTGACTTTATTGTAATATTTAGTTCAACCCCTAATCTGTCCAGTAACGGGGCGGGGTAGTGTACCCACCTAAGGTTATAAAAAGCAGGGTTCTTCCCTTTTTATATCTTTGGATTCTCCGGAGGTACCAGACGAGGGGGGTTCCCAGGCTCTTCTAGCCTGTAAGGAGGGCACCTTTTATTGTATTTCGTATAGCGCCAGTATCCCAGCATCAGGGGCTCTCTAGAGATAGTGCTTATAAGATCCTACACTGCAGTAGACAGTACTTCCCAGCTGCAGGGCTAACAAGAGACCTGGATTCCTGGATGCAAGGATCTAGGTCTGTACCAGGCAGGGCAAGAGGTTCTACAGAAGAGAGGAGCCACTACAAGTCTCAGTGTGAGGAACTTAAAGTACCAGTCTCAAGATACTAAAAACCTGTCCTTTTGCTGCTACAAGTTATGTTCAATAAACAGCTCAAGGTTCATGGATCCTCTTATTCATCTACTCCTCGCCAAGAGCCATCACGGATCCTCAGCCGTGAGAAGAACAAGGTCATCGCTGAGCACCCACATACACATTTTACAAGCACCAATCCTGCTTAAGGGATACACAATCGGGACCTTATATTTTTGGTGTCCACCATATCCTTCATAATAGGGGGCGGGGGGGGGGGGGTGTTACATAGTCAAGGGACACTGAAGCATCTTGTTGCTCTTGCTAACAATCACCCCACTTTAGCTATATATGTGTGTCCCTCAAATGATGTTCCAGTCTAAATGAATTCCAGACTTCTGATGTTAGCCGTTGCAAACATGTTAGAAATAGTCACTTTTAAAGTATGTTACTTAACTTAGTGTAACACAGTTTCCACCCCCCTCCCCCCCCCCCCCCTGGGAGATCCACTCTATTGTTACCGTGTGGGGCTGAAGCATGCCTGTAGGTTCAGGAGATCTGAGCTGTCTGCGTTGTTGTGGAGACCAGGACAGGCTTTTGGATACCATCTTAGTTCTTTCTCTTGGTGCTTAGCACCTCCAGCAGTAGTGGGCTCCAAGGAGTTCAGAGGTCAACCCCCACTATTGCACTCTTTCTTCCCCTGCCCAAGGACTGATACTCAGACAGGGGTATATTCTGAACAGGGTCTTTATCGGGTGGCATACACTGCAGATCTTCTCACAGCGATGCAAGGTCTCAGAGGCTTCATACCTCTGGATGGTGCTTTGCCCCTGGTAGTATAGGGCAACTCTGTGGCTGAGTCTGATGTTCCCTCAGTTCAAAGACTGAGGGCGAGCATGCTCATCCTGCCATAGGAGAGAATGACAGCTCTCTGGCTCATCTTTCTTCCAGAGCAGGACCAGGACTTCCTCTTTCTTCAAGAGCAGAAGCAGGACTAATACTAAATTTGGTAGTCCCCTAATTAGGATAGAAGGGGTGGGCTCATGGTCTATACCTATTCCTGATAGGTTTACACCGGCCATGAGTCACCACCGTACTCCTGTCCATCATAGAGGAGCATGGGTGGGGCACAACCCCATAGAATTAACCTGTTACTGCCTGCAGCTAACAGGACTTACATAACAGGACAGGGAAAGAAAGGCAGAATAAACATACCATGTTACATTAGCAACATACTTGAAATTAAGAGGTAACCAAGTGTACTTGCTCCACAAAAGGGTGATAAACTGCAGCGTGCCTCGGCTCTCATTCATGAACACAAAGAACAGTTTGTGGATCAGGGCCTCTGGTTTTTTTTTATCCTGCTAAAATGTTCTCTAAATAAAGAGACATGTTAGAAATGGCTGTTTATACAAACTAACCCTATAAAAATGTGCTTTCATGTACTCAAGATCTTTATGACTGTATTTGATCATAGACCGGAAGTGAAGTCCCGTGGGGGAGAGGTATGGGCGGTGCACAGCTCGGTGGAAAAAGGATACGGCTTTATTGTTTTGAATATTAAAAATAGAGGGATAACCCAACAAGTGAACTCTGAAACGTTTCACCCGTAATTGTTGATAAACCCGATTAAGGGTGAAACGCGTCAGTTCCCTTGTGGAGTTATCCCTCTATCTTACTTGCTTGCCTATGGCGAAATAAATCATTTTTTTAATATTCAAAACAATCCAGACGTTTCCTTTTTTCACCGAGCTGTGCACCGGCTATACCTCTCCCCCAACGGGACTTCCGGTCTACGATCCATGGCAGGGTGCACGCTGACCCGAACGCTGCACGAGGAGGCTGTAAGTTGTTTATGACAAACTTTTATATATATTTTACCCCAGGAGGTTTAGCTTTATATGTGGTATATATTGGGTAGGGGTCCAAAGTCATTTGACATCCGATGGTCATCCAACCCCTTCATACGCATTCCACTACGCTACCTCTCACTACATTGGGGTCCAAGTAGCTTGACTTGGTTATTGCAAATAGAAACAGCCTCACTGCAACCGGAAAAAAAGTGACTTGTATACAAAGAAATGTGATTGATATATATCCATTCCTCAAACTCTGCAGCACTTGTCATTTGGGGTTCACTGCCCTGGTTTTCTCTGTATATGATTATAATATGTCATTTATTTACAGGATCATCAAGCAGACAGTCGTTGGTTGAGGCTGCTGATTCACAGGAACAAGACGAGGTGGAATCCACCACCCTCCTCCTCACGGGAGGTTCCTGCTGAGGAAGTAGATGTTGCTCCTCCAGGTGCCCCATCCTTACCACCTGCTGCCCTAGCTGCTGTAGTTGCTGCTCCTGTGGCTGCTGCCCCTGCCGCTGCTCCTCCTGTGGCTGCTGCCCCTGCTGCTGTGGCTGCTGCTCCTGGGGTCGCTCCTCCGGCTGCTGCTGCACCCGGGTGGCCTAGTGTAGCACCCACAGTGACTCCCCCGGCTGAAGTATGCAGAGGGCAGCTTAACTTCCCAGCTGACTCAGATAGAGCACATAGCACGGCGACAGCCCCACAGCAACAAACTGATGCACCAGCACAGCAGTGCGATGCTCAATGGCATGGGGCAGATAACCTCAGGGCTGAATGGCCTGACATGGGCTGTCCAGCAGGGCATGCAGAGCCTGCGAGCCCTCTCCATGTTAACACCGGAAGCATCCAGCAAGTTCCTGCCCAGATCAGAGGTCTCAATGGTGGTGTCAACTCCACCTCCTCCATCTTCTGTGGAGTCGCCCACACCACCTCCAGTGCACGTGCGAAGATTGAGATGCGGCAGGCCTCACACCAGAGGTAGGGTGACCAGATGTCCCGGTTTAGCCGGGACAGTCCCATTTTTTTTTATGATGTGTCCCAGTGGGCTGACATACCCTGAAATATCCCGGTTTTCACAGAGCAGGGGATGCCGGTGAGAGAAGAGCAGATGATTGGCCTGGTAGGGGATGGGGTTAGCAGCAGAGAAGGGTGGGCGTGGGGAGGAGACCAGATGATTGGCCTAGTAGAGGAGGGTGGGGGCAGGGATAGCAGCAGAGAAGGGTGGGGGCAGGGAGGAGAGTAGAGCAGAACAGGTGATTGGCATGGTAGATGATGGGGGTGCGGTTAGCAGCAGAGAAGGGTGGGGGGCGGGGAGGAGAGCAGAGCAGATGATTGGCATGGTAGAGGAGGGTGGGGGCGGGGTTAGCAGCAGCAAAGCCTATCAGTAAGACCCGGAAGCAGTGAGTACTTCTGCGGTCTGCTACCAGGGCCAAAGATGGACTCCCCCCTGCTCCAGTGACAGGTAGGGTCTGGAGAGATGGAGTGGGGAGATACACGAGAGAGAGAGAGATGAGAGAGAGAGATGAGAGAGAGAGACAAACACACACATACACACAAACACACACATACACACAGACCTGGGAAGCGAGAAAGACACACACACACAGACCTGGGGAGAGAGATACACAAACACACACAGACCTGGGAAACGAGAGAGACACACACACACACAGACCTGGGGAGAGGGATACACAAACACACACATACACACAGACCTGGGAAGCGAGAGAGACACACACACAGACCTGGGGAGAGAGATACACAATACACACATACACACAGACCTGGGAAGCGAGAGAGACACACATACACACAGACCTGGGAAGCGAGAGAGACACACACACACAGACCTGAGGGGGGGGGGGGGAAGAGAGAGACGCACACTGACTGGGGAGAAAGAGAGAGAGACACACACACAGACAGACCTGGGGGTAGAGCTATATTGGTTCTGTACTGCAAACATTTTCTAAGTTCTATTGCATAGTAATAGGAAGAGCTACAGGAACGTTTTGGGGCCACGGCCCCTTCCTGAGACAAAAGCTACCTGTGTGTGGGAGACACACTGACTGGGGGGAGGGAGTCTGAGTGTCTGTGTGTCTGAGATAGTGGAGGAGGTGAGGAGAGGGAATAGATGTGGAGGGGGGAGATAAATTAATAAACCAGTATAAATGGTGAAGCTATTGGACAAATATCATTATAATATTTATTTTTAAGAGATGTAAATTTGTTTTAAAAATACATTTTTATTGTGTCCCGGTTTTTACTTTTGGAAATCTGGTCAACCTAACCAGGGGGCATAGTAAGGCTGGCAGTGCGGGTTAGAAAGGAAGGAGAAGCGTACATTGTACAGGTATATAGTTTGCTGTTTGTGTTAGATATGTCTGCCTTTCGTTTTCGCACACAGTGAAGTAACGTTGTGTGAATAAAAGTTTTGTTCCCAACTTCTGCCTCTTGGTAATTCTTGTTATAATAAGTAGACACATTATTTTACACCCATACTTAATATAGTCAATATTATAGCCCACAATAGACCAGAAAAACATATCCTATATTCCATTTAATCACTAAAACCCATTGTATAGTTCATTACATGAACATCACACAATATCAGAAGCATCTGTTTATGTGTTTCGTACATTAATATCTTCCATCATATATATATATATATATATATATCTTTGTATGAAACATGTAATTAAAGGGTTAAGTCCTACACTCAGTACAATCATTTGGGTACCACTTAAGACCTGCCCTTTTTCCTGGTAAGCTATTCCCAGAAATAACTACAGTATGATAACCATGGTCTGGATGTGAGTAATGGAAGGCGTTGGCGTGACCTAATTATCGTAGCGTTATATCCATGCACTAACATGAACGGAGCTTTGTGGATCTGCGATGTTGGGTTAGTGGCTCCTTAGCATATGATTTGCACGCCAGACGTCCGTTACACGTTATCGATCTGATTCTTCAGCTTCACGCGAGGGCATCATAACGCTAATCGCCTTCGTGGATATGTCACTTTTGGTGATATTAACGATAAATATGTAACAGACTTCTGAGGATCTACCCCATGGATGGTTGGATACAGGTAAATTGATAGATACGGAGTAGCAAGGTCAAAGTATAATGAGTAGGTCACCAGCTGTGCCAATTAGTAACTTGTGCCTTTTTCATTGTTCCACCTTTGAAATTTAATAAAAGGCTGTTTGTTTAAGAAAGTCCCTGTGTCACGTACATAACTTCCTGCACACACACTCGCTATGCAACACAAGAGAACTATACCACACTATAGAGATTGTTCTCTGTCCTTAAAGGTTTGTGCCAGGGCTGTTTTAAGATCTTGGTAGGCCCTAGCACTCTTGCATTCGTAGGCCTCACCCCACACCACAAGCATGCGCAAAGCCGTCGCGTGAACTACAGTAGTGCATAGTGTGATTTACCCGTTGATGTGATGCACATGCAGTACAGATTCTTATAAGATTGCTATACGCTACCTTAATAAATTTAATTTTAAAGTGTTCACAACTACACAAGTTATTGATAACACTTGTATAAATTAGCACTGTATTTCATGTTATGTTAACCGCTGATTTCATTAAGTAAGTATTGTTACATTGTATGTAACACATAATTTGAATATTCACTCATAACTGCCCTACGCATAAAAGTAATATACCTACCACTTAGAGTTCCATTTTAGTATTGTTTCCATCATATTTTTGTATTCTAAGCAAACTTTATTGCTCTCTATATAGTTTAATAATTTAATTTTAAAGCTGCAGTTCAGTCAATATCCTGCATGTGTGTTTTTTTTTAAATAAATCAGTTCTGTAGTAAGAAAAAATACTTTTAGCATTTTCTGTTTTTAAAAAAACAACTTTGAAAGACCAATTTTCTTGTATTCTATTTTATCAACCATTTGCTAAGGCACTGCCCCTTCATGTCCTGTCACAAGCCCTGGCACACCCCTTTGTCAGCCCTGCCCTCCCTCTAGCACATGTCAGTGCAGGAGTGCTCATGAATATTCATGAGCTTCCACTGAGAGACAGAAGCAGAAGAAAAACATATGCCAGCTCTAATTATGTCACCAAATTTCGCCGATCAATACATGGAGAAGGAATTGACTGGCAGCTATACAGTTCTTTAGGTAATTAGAGATTGCACACATGAAACTATTGAAGTAAAACAATAAATTTAAAAAAAAAGACTGAACTGCAGCTTTAAGATACCTTTCATCTTTATTTAACTGAAAAAATGTCTGACGGATACAAAAGAAAACATGAGTCTGGATTTGAAAAAGAAAAGAAAGAAGCGTTAAAAAAAAAAAAAAAAAAAAAAAAAAAGATGATGATGATGAAGGGCTCTTCACCCAAATTTATGAACGTAGATACAAAAAGCAACAATGACAGTTCTTCTGCCAATCTCTCCCTACCAGGAATAACACAAAACAACAATGCCAAACAAAGAGAAACAGATGTTATTAGTGCTGAACAGGGAACAAATTAAAAACAAGTGGAAGTATGCTGGGCTGATCCTGAAGTAATAGTTCCCGTAGAAGATGTGATGATAGCAGAACCAGAGTCGCCAAATAAAAAAAAATTGGATTTAGTTTTGAAAATCAACTACAGCGGTGATCCAGCTGAATGGGAGATCACTGCAGATCGCATCAATCATTATGCAGAAAATATCCCGTCACAGAATTTCGAATTAGATTTTCTCTTAAATTAAAGGGTAGACAATTTGGTGAAAAGATAAAAAGGTATGCACACAAAGAATATTTTATCAGGTGAACAGCAAATGGAGAAACTGTCCAGAGAGACTGGCTTATTAATTCTCCTGCAGCTGGCAACGTGTATTGTTGTGTGTGCAAGCTATTCAGTGCCAGCGCCAATGAATTTTGCAATCAGTTTTAAACTGGTTTTGATGACTGGAAAAATGCAATTGCAAGGATTACCGCCCATGAGAATTCAAAGGATCACATTGGCGCTCGGTCTGTGATGCTGCAATGTCAGAAGTCCACTAGAATTTAAGTTTTGCAGTGTTGTAAAGACATTTAATTTAAAAGTTATTCATTTTGATTTTCCTATTTTCAGGTCAATACATTTTTTTTCCCCCAGGTCTCAAACTTTTTAGTAGGCCTTTGAGAGGCTTGTAGGCCCGAGGCCCTGCGCTTATCCTATGGATAAAATGGCCCCACCTCGATCTCACATATACTGTACTGTACTACCAGTATAGTTAAGCCCTGTGCTGCAGGCGCTCTGGCAGCATAGGTGATAATACGGCCTTTCAGTTTCTTTTTCTCTGATAAAGATTTTCATGTTCGTCCTGTCGCTTATAAGGTATGATTTACAGTACTATTCTGATGGTAAACTGATGCTACTTGAAATGTGAGATGCCTTTAATACATCCTGATTGTAAAAATCACATACATTCCTTACTTAAAGCAGCAAAACATGAAAAATCCATTATGATATTTTTTAAATAAATCTGTTCTGTAGTATTAGATAATACTATCTGCGTTTTTTTTAACACCTAATGCCATTTTTAATGATTTATTTTTTAATGTACTGATCATTCTTTGGTTGCTGCAGGAACCATTTATAAAAGCCATATCCACTTCCTCTTTTTAAACAGGCCCCGACACACACCTTTTTGAGCTCTGCACTTTGGCAACAAAGTATCACAAACTTATCTGTTGCTGTGTTCCAAAACAGCAGATGGTCTATTACTCTTAAACATGTACCTTGTCTATTATTGTTACACTTAGTAATATAATGTTACATACAGTATCAGCTGCAGAATTTCACAAACGGCAGCATAGCGTCAGAAGGCGGCCATTTCGTTAGGCACACAATCAGGATTTTTTTTACAGATTTAGAACAGGAGCACCATACAATTTCCAGATTCGGTAGAATTATACATTGTCACGTGCTTTACATATAAAAATAAGAAAAGAGGAAAAAAGGAGGGGGAGAATGCTTTAAAGGAGTATTGCTTCCTAGGGTCACTTTTTTTAAAATGGTTATGAAGCAGGACGTCCCCAGAGATGAAGCGTGTTAATTTTACCTCTGGGGGCCTCTTAGTTCAAGCGACACTTACCTCATTGGGTGCTGCCAGTTACTTTCTGGTTCTAAAATCTCCCATGACAAGTAGGCGGGACTACACCTTTAACAAGCAAAACTTCTTGCTCCTTTTTTACCATATGTTTTTAGCTGTTGTGTCCTGAGAGGATGTCCAAATGTACATTAAATACACGCCTTTGGTCATTAGCATATTGTTCTGTCCCAGGCTCACTGTGGCGTAGTGAGTAGAAACAGGCAGCGAAACTCATCTCCTTTTCCAGCACACCGAGTCCTTCTTGAGTTTCTGAAAACTTCATTTGAGAGTATAAACAGAAAACAAAAGGGGAGTTGGGGGCAGCAGAATAAGGGGAAGGTAAAAGGACAGAGCTTTCCCAGGGGAACCACTCACCATGGCTGCTGGCGTGAAAAGGAAGGGGCTACATCCAGACAAGCAGGAAATAGGGCAGGGTGAGACCAAGTGTAAGGGGTACCTTGGATTATACCAAATCAGCGGCCAGATGAAGGTGTTGCTAGGCAACAGGCTAAAACAGCTAGGAGTTACAGAGTAACACTACAAGGGCTAAGGAAACTGCAACCATAGGCAAAGAAACCCCATACATGGGGACAGAACACATGTAATAAATAAGATGCAGAGGGACAGAGCCCAAAATGAGGTGTACAAAATATCAAGAGGGATCTTTAGTATCATGTTAGTCCCAGAATTTGGGGCATTAGAGCCAATTTTTAGTATTTAAACATGACCCCCATTGTTGCCAACCTGACCCGCCATGAATACCCCTTGATGGGACTAATCCGCAGAGGCGAAAAACTGCCCAAGTAAATACCAGTAAATGCAATGGGATGTGTTTTACTGTCCTAAATCTGGAGTAAATCCATCTGTAGGAGTCAGAGCCCCGCGAGCGGGTTTGGGTTTTTAACTCCTCTGCTTCCATAAGGGCTTGTGTAGGACATGACACCCTTGTTCACATGCATGTACTGTAACCAATGCTAGGGCACCTACCCTAGGAGAGTCCCCCATCACCTTTTTGACTTAGAATGCACTTTCACCATGGAAAGAGTACCTGGCACTAAAGTCCTTTATCTTTGTTCATGTGTCCATTTATCCCTCTTGTCTTTTTGCTGCTAAATGCCGGAGAATTCAAGGGAGTTTCGAGGAGCTGGGAATTGTCTCCACAATTTAGAGAGAAAAAAGTTGGCAGCTGGGGCCTTTGCAGAAACACAAAAAAATATCAATCTAACTTTTGTTCCCTTAGCTCTGTCTCCCGGGATGAACTGCAGACTCCTATTATTCTTACACCCTGTTTTTCAATTCACAGTGCGCCACTTCGTGACACAATGCCCGTCTTGTTACAAGCGGCAGTGGGTTTCGCAAAGTGGGTACGGCAATCATTAATACTTCTGCAGCTCCTCAGAGAAAATGTTGCACAATGTCTCAGGCCTAAAGTTGCATAAATGATCATATATGAGTCTTTATGTGGTTTGAACGGGGGCCTATTTATCAGTCTGCAAATTTTGTCTGTACAGTACAATAGCATCAGGACAAACAATAATGATTTAGTTTTTTCCATTTAAAACAATAAGATTATTTTTCTTTGATCCTAAACCTGGTGCCTAGATTTTGTAACCTCCTTAGACCTCGGCCATAATGTAAGCGTGCGCGCGCGAGTTGGCGCGGCGTCACGCTCGCCTCAAGCAGGAGAGATTTCTGCCCTACAGGCAGAGGCGACGGGGAAGCATGTCGGAGGTGGGGGGGCGGCCGTGGCGTCACGGAGCTGGTTCGCCCTCATTGGGCGAACCGCTCATGTGACCCGGCCGGCATGCGGCAAATTCAATAAATGTTGTCGCGCAAAGCACTGGTCGCTCTGTTGCGCTTGTGCATGCGTGTGCACTATAAACATGCACATTGGCGTCCTAGTGTTTGTTTTCGGAGCGAGCATCGTCGCTCGCGCCGTCTCCTGCACTATTGATGCAGCTTTAGGCCTAGGACATAGTGCAATCAGCGTCGCTGAGGCGGGCTGAGCCGCGCTGAACAGATGCACAAAGCCCCTGCATCTGTAATCAGCGCGGCTATAGTTTCTCCCTCCGCATGCGTGCTGATGCATGCGGAGGCTAAGAAACTTCCCCGAGACAGGCAAGTTTGAAATTGTGTGTGTGTGTGTATGTGTGTGTGTATGTGTGTATGTGTGTGTGTATGTGTATATGTATATATGTGTATGTGTGTGTGTGTGTGTGTGTGTGTGTGTGTGTGTGTGTGTGTGTGTGTGTGTATGTGTGTGTGTGTGTATGTATATGTGTATGTGTGCGCGCGCGTGTGTGTGTGTGTGTGTGTGTGTGTGTGTGTGTGTGTGTGTGTGTGTGTGTGTGTGTGTGTGTGTGTGTGTGTGTGTGTGTGTGTGTGTGTGTGTGTGTGTGTATGTATGTGTGTGAATATATTTATCAAAGTTGCACAATGTTAATAAATAATTTATTCTCACAACATGTCTTTTTTTTTTTAATTTTTAAAATATTATAGAATATACACACACACAAACACACATATACACACACAGGTTCCCCAGTGACACACAAACACACAGACCACTTCAAAGTGACACACACACACTGACAGCTACCAAGTGACACACACACAGTGATATCCGCCTCCCAAGCGCGCTTGCTGTCTCCTCTGCCAGGACAGCAAAAAGCTCCTGGTAGAGCGAGCGGCAGCAAGCAAGAGCGAGCAGCAGCACCTAAGTGCTTACTATGTCCCAGGCCTTAGACTCCACAGAAAAAACAGAAAAGGTGTAAGAAAGCATAATGCAGCTATGCCTGGGAAACTCTGAGCTATTATACTGGGGGAGCGCACTCTCCCCTCGCAGCTGAAAACGGACGTGCTTAAGGAAATCTTCCAGCAACCTCATTGCCAAACAGACCAACAATGCATTGGACAAGAAATACCCTGGCACCAAAGTGTCTTGGCAAAACTTGTATTTACACTCATCTCAGCAACATTATATGCACATTAAAGCAGCAATCCTTGTTACCACCAGTGGGTCTCCTAGTCCAGACAAAAAAAATGGAATTTGCTTCTACAGTGTATCTCTGACGTGTTGAAAATAAACTTACAATCTACTATATATTTAGGAAAGCTGTTTGACTGGTCGCTATGCATTTGGACAACGCGTTAACATATCGTAACCAAATTTTGCATGAGGGTTCCTGAGATCAAGGAGCAGGTTTTTGTCAACGTTTGGATACAATTGGACTTGATTCAAAATGGCGTCCCGAACCTTCAAAACAGGATTGTAAGTAGATCGACTGAATTTAGAAAATTCTTGGTCAACACCGTGGTCAACTTTATGTTGAATGCTCCAGAGTGGGAACTGGGCAAAATTGGCATGTTTTTGTGCTTGATGGAAAAAAACTGAAATATAGTTTACCCAACAGCATTAGAATAAAAAGACATCCATTTTTTTTAATTAAAAAAACTAAAAAATTGCATTATCCATTAATACATGTCAGTATTTTTTGGGTTTCTTAGAATTTCCGAGCCATGTCAAGTACTTTTGTCATGGGAACAATAAGTCCCTAACCTCAGTCTATCCTTCCAAGTGCTCTATTGCTAAATATGTATTATTCAACCTTTATATCAGCACAGGAAATGCGTCTGGCAAGTGAGCCCACTTCCTTTCATACACGCAGATACATGGCTGATAAAAGTTATATTGTATTTTTATTTTATTTATAGTGCCAACTATGTAACCAGAACTTTACAGAGGTAATGTAGAAGACCCAATGCAAGGAGGAATGATACCAATACATGTACATAAGTATAAGGGAGAATACATTCAAGTGTACAGTATACAACAATATACAGAAAAGTAGCACTGGGCTGCATTGTCTCCCTCGGGTTGTCCTAAGACCTGTCACCTTCTCTCTAAGGCTGAGTCCCCGCTGCCACTGACCACGCTATGCGCTCGGCGCACTTACTTTTATACAAGTTAATCATCACGCCCACGCTGTGCGAGCTCAAGCGCGGGCATGCACGCTCTCCCAAGCTGGGGGCTTGACGAGACAGAAGAGTTTGTCTTTGTAGCGGAGAGCAGGGTTATATGACCCTACTCTGACCAATGGGGAGAGAGAGACAGAATATGCTGAAGCAGGGACTGATTGAGCCAGCTGTGCTGAAGCAGGGACAGACTGAATCTCCTGTGCTGAAGCTGGTATAACAGGAAAAGGGAGACCAAAAAGCGCACCAGCAAAAACGGAGCAGGAAGGACCCAAAACGAAAAAAATTATTAAAAGGTCACTTTAATGTGACAAAAGGTCTTTTGTCACATTAAAGTGCCCTTTTAATAATTTTTTTTCGTTTTGGGTCCTTCCTGCTCCGTTTGTGCTGGTGCGCTTTTGGTCTCCCTTTTCCTGTATTGCATATCTGTAGCTGCACAGCCTGCCTACCCACTACCAGGATGTGAGTATTGCTGATTTTCAGGGGAACCTGCCGATGAGACTGAGGGTGAATGGGCTTGTACCATCTACCACCTGTCTTCAGGAGGATAGTACCCATACTATTGCACATTAAGTACTATATTATTCTCATTAGTACCCTGGCTTAGTGGTTTGGCTTATTTTATTCATTGCACCTGCATTGAGTGCTTAGCCTACTTTCCATATTCCATGCTGAGGCTGGGATATCCTGAAAACCTGACCTGCTGGGGGTCTTGAGGCCTGCAGTTGAGAAACCCCAAAACTTTAAGTATTTCTTGATTCCATGGTAGGTGAGTAACTTTACAGCTCAGACGCCCTTCCTCAGGGTTTGTTATTGCACCATCCGCAAAGCGCCTGGAAAGACTTTTGCCCTTTTACTTGTTTTCCAATTAGATTTTTAGACCTGTTTAGAAACTTTTAGCACCCCTATCATTTGTTACAATCATTATCTCCTTACTGCGGGACCAAACTGCAGCGACCATGTTTTATGGGTTAAATTGAGGTGATTTACACTATTTAAATACAAATCAGACCAGAGCAACACTTTTCCATCGTAATTTTGCTAGTGCTTCCAGCGACCTACTTTGGCGTATTTATACAATTTCCCCCCTGAGCTGTTTTGTGAAAACAATGTTTGTAAATGGTTCAAGCCGGGACATTGCTCCCCCAGAGACTTTCTCTTTGATGCAGTGTTTGGCATCTTAACTTGTTTAAAGAGATTAAGGGGAAAGAACAATAATTAGCAGATAGCGTTTCAATTAAGTCGACTCAGAGAAAATTAAAACACAACGGGGTCTATTTATTATTATTTATTTTAAGTCTCCAAAAATAGGTCAAAACCAGAGCAAATGACTGAGCCATATTCATCAAGGAAAATGGATCCCATTGAAAGCAATTGGAGTTTTTCCTTTGATAAATCTGGTATAAAACTTTTGCCGCCGTTTAGCAGCTGGGAGCTTGAAGTAAAAAAAAAAAAACTTAAGCTAATAAGTGACATTTTTATTATAGAGGGAACTGAAATAAAATTGCGTTGAAACACTGTCCCTTTAATAGGAAGCCGCCATCTTTTTTTAAATGTTTTTTCTTTTACCCCCATTAGCCATTTCTGAAAAGAAACGTATTTTTTTAAGAGGGGAAAAACAGACTTTTTGTCTTCTGCAAGGGCAACATTCACTGCTGAGTTCATGGAAATCGAAGCTGGCATATAATTCACTCATACCATTTACATATTGGTCATTTAAAAAAAAAATCCAATCTTTTTCCTTTATTGGAAACAAACAGGGAACATATAGAGGTACATTGCGTTCGTATGCTCATAGCATATAGAGTACAGTCATTGAATCCAATAAAGCATTTCATTTTTTGTGGGGGGGGGGGGGGGGCGGACAGGGGCGAGGGGGGGGTAGTGTGGTTGACAAACAGAGGGGGGGAAGGAAAGGTCTGGGGGAGGGGGGGGGAGGGGGTGGTGGTGTTGCCGACTCCTTTTCAACCTTCTCTCGCAGGAGGGGCCAACTGGTTCGAGTGATTGTTTATGGGAGAGTTGGGCCTGTGGTCTAGCCATGGCCAAAGGAATGGAAGCAGGCACACGGTCTTTCTAAAGGTGCAGTTTATTGTGCCACCAAAGGTCCAACGTTTTCGGCAAATAGATTGCCTTTATCAAGGAGAGGGCTACCAGATAAAGGCAATCTATTTGCCGAAACGTTGGACCTTTGGTGGCACAATAAACTGCACCTTTAGAAAGACCGTGTGCCTGCTTTCATTCCTTTGCTCAAGTACCTCTGGGATGTCTGGACCTCCCTGGATACAGCGCACCGGCAGATAAGTACCCCCCTCCAGCACCTACCAGCGGTGTGCATGTGCTTCTACATATGACTGTCTAGCCATGGCCCCCCGGTGTCATATTGGTCATTTTTAATATTCCTCTTGCATGAAAGATTATATTTGTCATCAGAACGTTGCCCAAAAATGAATAAACCTGCATGCCACACATCCTCCATAGGCTGTCTTAATATACCTGATATCTTTACTACTTGACCGTCCCACTCTGTGCCCTTCACGTTTTTCCTTCGCCCCCCCCCCCCCCCCACTCCCCCATATTGCTCTCTTTGCTGCAATTTACCCACAAGAGGGATTTGAAATACACCCTTTCATTCCCAGGTATCCTTGAGATCATTCCGAAATATATATATAGCCTGGCCTTCGGCAGCTATTGCTAATTCTGAGCCTTTCCTCTGTCAGTCCTGTTAGAACAGGCAGTGGAAAGGTTAATTCCTTCAGTTGGCCTGTTTGTGAGTTTCAGCTCTGAAGTATTGTAGCAATATTCAGAGGCGGACCTAAGCAACCTTTGAGCATGTTAATCCAAAGGGTGGATATGGGTTGGAACAACCCCTTGATGTGTGTGTGAGCCAATCGGTATCCAGCTTTGAGTTGTAATGATTCAAAGCTAGAGACACTCCCTGAGGATATTCAAATTGAGACATATTCCCAAATTCAGTTAGTGATGAGTTAGTCTTCAGAGAGAGCTGAGAGAGATAGCAAGCCAAGAAGAGTTCTCTCCCTGCCCCACCTGGGTGAGGAGGGAGGGGAATTCAAGCTGCCATGAGCAGAGAGGCAGAGATTACTCCAAGCCTGTGATATCATGCTGTATGCTGTCTGCACATCTATGCTGAATAAAGATCCACAGAAAAGAAGCTGCTGTGTGTGTGTCCCTGTGTATGGAGAATGGAGAGTGGGGGTCTCTCCTCTGGAGATCCCAGGGGATGCCTGCTGGCTGGAGGCACTGTGCACCCTGAGAGAACAAGGTAACCTGTCCCACACCACACCTCCTGTCCCTGTCCTGGGTTCTCCCCACAACACCGTGGAGCACTCAGCCCTCCTGTTTATCAGCAGGTCACAGCACCCAGACCACTCAGAGTGACCAGAAGGAGTGTACCCCCCAATCTCATGTCGGGTGGGGTACCATAGAAAAGTTACATATATTTTAGAAATGTAAAAAAAAAAGTCATTTGAAATCATTGTCTGTAAATAAAAACATTGTGCGTTAGTTCAGAGCAAGCATGATGAAAGTCTGGATATTGCACGGAAAGTCTTATTGACTTGAATGGGTCTTTCCATGGCGAAGGCGCTGGATCAGCTATACTTTACAGAATAGGGGCAGTCATATTGATCTCAAGGTTACACTAAGCTAGCACAAAGGTCTACGGGAGAGGCTAACACTTTAACCACAAAGTCACTTCTCCTGTTAGCCCGCGTCCATAGTTAGACCGACTGCGCGCGCCACATCCCGCATGCTGTGAACAAAAGGCCTTACTTCAATGAGGTCGGCCATGGTACGCGCGTGCACGAGGGCGACGGTGCGGACGATTTTGGCGCTACAGCCGGGTCACGTGCGCGGTTCAGCCAATGAGGGCGAACCGCTCACGTGACATCAAGGCCACGCCCCCAAACATTGAATTGGAGCTGCTCTCGGCCGCGTCTCCTCCTCCGGACCCCTACAGGCCACGGATCGCATGTGCAGCAGGTGTGCGTGATGTCACGTGCTCCGTCGCACACACGAGCTCGCCTACTATGTACAAAGCTTTAGAAGGAGGTGTATGCAGATCGGTATCAAAGCAACTGAGCAGCTATTGCCAGGAATACGGCTTTGTGCTCGGTTATTTGCTGTTGGCAACTGTCGCATTCTCCTATACAAAATACATTTTCCAACACAGATATATGTGTATGTGCATGTGTATGTGCATGTGTACAGTATGTGCATGTGTATGTGCATGTGTATGTTCATGTGTATGTGCATGGGTATGTGCATGTGTATTTGCATGTGTATTTGCATGTGTATGTTCATGTGTATGTTCATGTGTATGTTCATGTGTATGTGCATGGGTATGTGCATGTGTATTTGCATGTGTATTTGCATGTGTATGTTCATGTGTATGTTCATGTGTATGTGCATGTGTATGTTCATGTGTATGTGCATGTACATTTCAGGCTCTAGGAAATAAATATTAGCCCCTTCAATAAGATAGAGACCTTCCATGTGTCCAGGGCCGTTACACACGTGAAATTATCATTGGCGGTAGGATTTACATCTTGTCCATACTCATACACTTCTTTCCATACATTATTCTTATTTATCCAGACGGGTAAATGATCAAAGTGTAGTATGGATGTTTGACACATGTAGCCAGGTTGCTGTTTTTAGTTGTTCTCCGTAGAGTAGATCTGTCAATTCTCAACGTGGGGTTTTTTTTTTTTTTGTCTTTGTTTCAATATAAAAATTTTAATCAGTTTCACGCAAAAAAAAAAAGGCAAACATACTGTATCAATAAACACAATAAACCAGAAAAAAAGCCTTACAAATAACGGAACACTAGAGACTAGTTCGGGAAAATTCATAAAAAATAAATAGAAAATGTTGCTCAATTGGGAATTATGTTGAACTAAAAAATGAAGGTAAATATTCCAACATTAATAGCACAAGAGGACAGATTGCTGTTTATTCTATCAGTGGCTGATTTCCCTTTTAAGTATTCTCAGAACCAGGATAATGAATAATAATTAATATATTTAATGGCAGTGCTGGGGACTGGACATTAAAGCTGCAGTTCAAGCAATATCCTACATGTGTTTGTTTTTAAATAAATCAGTTCTGTACTTTGAGAAAATACTTGTAGGATTTAAAAAAAAAAAAGTTCAAGACATGTCTAATGTATTCTAATGTAACAGACATTTTTGTTCCTATAGCAACCATATACAAAGTCATATCCCCTTCTCCTACTGAAACAGTCTCACCTTTTTGAGCCCCACCCTCTCTAGCAGTGAACCAATTGAATCTAGTGCCTGCCTGGTAACATGATCTTCCTCACAGAACTTTGACTGTCAGTGCAGCAGAAGATTACCCAGGATGCATTTAGTGAACCCCGAGCTGAATCTTCAGCGATCGATTACAGGAGAACAGATCGATCAGCAACTTAGCTAATTACGTGTCAGTGTGTAGATATTATTAATGCACATATTGAATTTTTTTTTTTTTAACAGTGTATAGGTAGACATAAAGTCCAGGTATCGGTGCAACAGATAACAATCCACAGGTAGACAATTACATCAATAATCTTCTTTGAATCCCTTTGTGGTGAGCAATAAGCATCAGTCTTGAAAATATATTATGTAATTGCTCTTGAAGTATATAGAGCATCAGCAGTATACAAGATATTATAGGCTAAAGCAGTCAAATTCAGGGCATTATTGAAATTCCTGCCCTCTGATTGGTTAAATTTCCGGGCATTATCCAATCTGTAATGCCCGGAAATTTAGCTGCTTGCAAAGTGTTGATTTCAATGTGATTATTTTCAGCCAATCAGCTTTCAGAAGAGCTGAGACAGGGCAGGGGATTGGTCTAAAAGTAGGAACAGCTCTGAGACAGGGCAGGGAATTGGTTAAAAAGTATCAGCCACGGGTTGACTCCTCCCCCCTTGCTCCTTGAACTGAGAAGATTCAGTTGAATTGGTGGGGTGGGGGGGAGAGAGAGAGTCTGCAAAGCAAGGGGGTGTCTGTCTGCAGTTTGTTTCTGTGTGTGTTTGTGTGTGTGTTTGTGTCAGCAGTGTTTATGAGTGCAGCAGCAGCAGCTGTGTGTGTGCTGTGCTGTTGTGTTGTATTTGTGTGTAGCAGCAGTTTGTGTGTGTACAGGTTTGGTGTTGTGAGTAGAGGTGTTGTGTGTAGAGGTGCTATGTTGTGTTGTGTGTAGAGGTGCTGTGTTGTGTGTGTAGAGCTCCAGTGTGTGTATGTGTGTGTGTGGCTGTGTGTGAGGAGGTGCTGTGTTGTGTGTGTGTGTGTAGCAGCAGTTTGTGTGTGTGTAGATTTGTTGTGTTGTGTGTTGAGCTGCTGTGTTGTGTGTGTTGTGTGTGTTGTGTGTGTATACAGAGGGGGCGGCAGTGTGTGGATATAGATATCTGCAGTGTAAGAGTATATAGAGTTGAATTCATGTATTTACCATTTTATTTTAATAAAAAAATCTATTTAACTATACAAAGTGTCTATTATTTCTGAAAAAAGTCTACATTTAGCCTATAATAGTAATAATCCCCTCAGAATAGGGCATTACTGGCCAATAATGCCCTTGCTTCACCTCGGGCCTTCAACTCTTCCAGCCAGGGCATTATTGGCCAGTAATGCCCTGTTCTTCGGGGATTATTACTTAAGTAATCACCTGTAGCTCATATAATAGTAGTCACCCAGGTAGGCTAATAAAAGTGGGATTTATGGGGTACTAGGGGGACATAACAACCCAAAGGTACAAGTGTACCCCCGTTTGCCACCACACTTAAATAGGACTACTTAGAACAAACAGGGTATCTGGTATAAAGATATAATGGAAGTCCATTGATAACTCACTGTTAAAGTGGAGGCTCAACGGAGCCTATATCCAATAGATGCAGGTAGTTGCTCATCCAGGCATATGTCCAGCTGTAGTAAATAATGGCAAGAAAAAGCAACCTCGTGGGAGGAATAAGTGGAGCACTGCAGGCAGGGAGGGTCGTATGTAGAAACGGCACACCATAGATAAAAAATCTAATTTATTGAGTGACTGGAGACATAACAAAAAGGAACAGAGTGGTGCACTCTGACGCGTTTCGGGCCATGGCCCTTTGGGCCCCCCCCCCAAAGGGCCACGGCCCGAAACGTGTCAGAGTGCACCACTCTGTTCCTTTTTGTTATGTCTCCAGTCACTCAATAAATTAGATTTTTTATCTATGGTGTGCCGTTTCTACCTGCGACCCTCCCTGCCTGCAGTGCTCCACTTATTCCTCCCACGAGGTTGCTTTTTCTTGCCCTAATTTTTTTTTAAACGACAGCTTGAACTGCAGCTTTAAGAAGTCCTTCAGAAAACGGAAGCATTTACATTAAAATAATGTAAATGATAAAACTGTCCACATTTTAGGCAACTGCTGTTCCTGATGCCTGATTTAAATTCATCGGTGGCTTTAATCATTGTGCGTGGGTCAGAATAACAAATATTAGGTGTTTGGGATGAAGGGGTAAGGGGTATTATCGCTCCCTCTCTAGTGAGGGAACTTGGTGTGAATCCCAATCTCAGGTCTACTTGTGACCTTATGAAGGTCACAATCTCCCTGCCCCAACATTAGATTGCATGTCTCTCCGGGCAGAGTTTCATTGTTCCTGCCAAATCCTAAGAAAATACAATATGGAGTTACGGGTCACAAAGGGGTTAACAGTATAAGGGCCTCGAAACACATACAGTTCACGTGTATCAGTGTACAATGTAGTGCACTTTTATTCTACGGTATCAGAAGGCAAGCAAGTGTAACACCCTTTCCCTACCCCCGAGGGAAACAGCAGATAATAGTGTTACGGTGCTAACCTGTTAGGCTTACAGAAGGGCTTGGTCCCCGCTCCTAGGGAGCCTGGGTGGCTGGTGCAGCGCCTCCACCTGTGAGGATCCCAGTGTTGGTGGGATAGCCCCTCACGGGAACCGGTATACCTATAGGGTATACCCCGAATAATCACAACCAGAACAAAGTATATGCAACACACTTTACTGTGTCCCACAGTGCTCACACAATAATAACAGTACTGATACAATAATAACGGTAACAGTCTCCCCACTGTATTTTGGAGCACAATATCCCTTGGGTACTTAGAGGTGCAGGGTGTCCGCCAAAGCAGCACCCAACGTAAGTGTGAGGGCAGTGCTACCCTCCCGCGTGTAGGGTTGGTGCACGTGCGTACCTATCTGGGTAATCGTGTACACCAGGATATTTCTTAGATTGGCCACATCCGTGATCCCGTGAAGCAGGGCCTCCGACACAATCCCCTCTCTCCTTACTACCGGGAGCATCGGGAAGCCGTTCCACCAGTCCTGGGGAATCCTCCGCTGCGGTTCCGTCTGCCTCGCTGGCTCTCTCCTCCACACACTAAGGGCAGGTCCCTTACTAGTGACCAGACCTACAATACTCCACTACGGTGTAGGGGAACTAGCTGGGGCCAAGGAGGAATGGGTCTGGCCTAGTCCAGGGGGCTTGACTAGCTCCTCTCCCTTTGCCGCCTCCGTCAGGACTGAGCACATTGCCTCCAGTCCGCGGAGAAAATCCTGAACAGCCAGGACCTCCTCTTCCTGCAGCGCCAACCTCAAGATGGTAGCTGCCTTACACACAGTCCACATGCATGTGACTGCGCCAACCACAACATGGCTGACGCAACTCACACAAACCCTCCCGAGCGCCGGGAACACTGCCAGGGAGGAGGCAAGGGAGGGTACCCTGCTATACAAGATTTAGAAATAAATAATGTGCCAATATGCAGCAGCTCTAGGAACCTGTCAGATGTTGCAACTCAGTAAGGTTACATGTAAAGTTATACATTTACCTCTTGCACAGGGGGGTTCTTTTTCAAAATTGAGTACTTATTCATATAAATTGTATGTGAACAGTCCTTAGCTTATATGGATTACAGTTCTGTAAAATGATGGAGATAAAAAGTTTTGTGCCTGCAAAAACCAGCGCAAAAAAAACATTCCACTCATCAAGGTATAAAATGCCATTAAATGCAATAAGTTTTATTTTATAACTGCTGCTTTTTATTCTCATTTATTTGTGCACCAGTATTGTCCCAGTTTTGCAGCCAGGAGATTTTGTGTGTGTGTGTGTGTGTGTGTGTGTGTGTGTGTGTGTGTGTGTGTGTGTGTGTGTGTGTGTGTGTGTGTGTGTGTGTGTGTGTGTGTGTGTGTGTGTGTGTGTGTGTGTGTGTGTGTGTGTGTGTGTGTGTGTGTGTGTGTGTGTGTGTGTGTGTGTGTGTGTGTGTGTGTGTGTGTGTGTGTGTGTTTTTTTTGCTGTTTTCCCCTTTGAAGCATTACCTATAATTCTGTTCATAGCCGGCAGAGAAGTACAAACTTATTTCCCAGGCAATCGTGCTGTATGCACACGGCTGTTGAACTAATTATGTTGGGATGCTTTGCCTACAACAGAGCACTGATTCAGAACTGCTCAACACCAGAACTGAGCAGGTAGGATTCAGATGCTGGCTTTAGGTGCCTTTCACTCAAGTTGGCAGCTGAATATGGGCTTGCTGGCAAATAATTGTTTAGGCTGCTAGTAGTTACAAAGTGACTCTGTTCTCTCCTTGTCAAGCCGAGAGATAGAGCTGATAACCAGAAGGAACAGAGGTCTAGGAATGAGGAAGATTGCAGTACTTGTGAGGGTTGACATGTCAGATAAGGAAAGTGTCATGATTATACCATTAAAGTATTCAGTATTTTAAGAATCTGGGACACCAAGTGTTAACAGGCATTTTTAAAAGACCTATTTTTATTCCATGTACACCAAACAAAGCATAAGGTATTTATTGGTCGGTAAAACAAGGAGATGTTTAAATGAGGGGCGACAGGTAAAAGTACTCAGAGTACAAGGGCCTAACCTGTGTTATTATTGATGGCCCTGTAATAAAAATGGTGGGAAATATTATGTATTTTAATCAGTCTGGTGCTTCAGTGGTTAATGTGGTTAATGTGGTTACCGGTTGTTTTAAAAATACAATATATTGGGTTGATGACAGGTCAAAACTTTTCTTGGGTCTGTGCTGATCTTGAAAAGGGGCTTAATTGGGCGTGGTTGTAACTTATGGCCCACTAAAGTTACATATGTGTCGTTTCGAAGGCAATAAACGATAGCCAGATATTAGTCTTTCAGGCTCAAAGGAAACTAACATTCATATGATACAGATAAAAAAAAACAATAAACTGTGCAACAAATGTGTAAAATTGTGTTGTTAAAACTAATAGTGAGTGTATATAACAACCTGATAGATTGATATAGTAAAAAGTGCACTAATAAGGTTTTAAGGGAACACAAACTTGTATTCCTAAAAGTGTTAAAGCAATAATATATATAATAAAAATAAAATACAAAAACCTTTAACAATCAAGGAGAGTCTGCAGCTTGTTAGAAAGGATGGCCCAATCATAAACCGCAGCACATTTAAAAGAGAAAAAGAACAAAGCGCACGACTCTCATAGCGTAAAAAAGTAATTATATTGTGACAATAATAAAGTGTAAATAATTGCACGTACAAGAAAGACTAATCATATAAGCAGGACATGTTTAGGGTACATGTTTCCACTCTGGAAGATGGGGACACGCTTCCTGGGGCTGCTTCAGCATACACTGCTCCTGATCCAGTACATTAATAGCAGCAGGGGTAGCCAAACAACGCTAGCAAGTAGTGTCCATAACACAGTACCCAATAAAGGTTATATTGAAGAGACAAATGGAAACAAATCTCTCCTGCTCCGTCCGATCCGCTTCAGCTCAAAGCCCGTCAGGGAACAGCAAAGCCTCCGACTCGCCACACTCACAGTAGGATTGTTTATACTACATTGGACACTCTCCTGCAACACTACCAGCGTCTTTGATCCTGCTTGCGCTATCCACAGGACCTTCGTTTACTTCACTGATCACTGGGGGAGCCCGTTGTGGACCTGCGGCGTGTTGAGGTGACGTCAGAGTCCCGGTCTGCGAGTGTGGCGAGTCGGAAGCTCAACCTACCAGCTCCCCTGGTCTAGGCGAGACCATGACGGCTCACCTCAGTTTTGAATTGAAGACTAAACTGGACAGGCTAGTCAGCGAATTTACATCCTCGGCTGGATCTTGCCTTTGTCCTGCTCCCAGATATGTTTGAGCTTCTGCACCTCATTACATTGCAATAGTACTGGGCATTTCTATTCTATTTTCTTAAGACTCTCTGGTCTTCATAAATGCCATCAGGAACTAATAACATAACCCTAAGCTCAGGAAAATAAATCTGCCTAACCCAGAATGTATCTAGAACCGTAAACCTTATAACTGTGAATTTAGGAATTAAATTAAAAGGGGTGGGCTATTAATATATAGGGCAGAGTTGACTCATCCCTTCCAGTGATGTCATAGGCTTAAGGAGAATGAAAGGGGACAAAAAGATGATACACTTAAGTAACTATGGAAAGCTTAAGCCCATAATAACCAAACCAAAGGGGTGGGTTACATTTAAGTAATGCAGTGTAGCACCGCATAGAGCTGGAGATAGGATAGGTTTATTTGGCCAAGGCCTCTTACAGATACAGGAGCAGTTCAAATGCACTAAATTTACCCAGCAGAAAAACAGAATTACATTATTAAGCATGTTTATAGTTAAAATATTAAAGGTGAATTCTAACCAAAATCAACGTTAAGTTGAACAGATGATATAAAAGAGTACCCAAATCTAACCACAACCCTTATTTATTTCCAGAAAAAAAACTTTAAATCTAATGATTTCAAAATGATAGTAGTTTCCGTGATCACATGTTTGTGATTAAGACTGTGTGTGGCACGCTCTTAACTTTCTTGTCTCACTTGTAGAGATGGGCAAGATTTATTGTGGCTTTCGTTCCGCTTCGGATTGGCCGGTTCCTTTGGTCAGCGGATTTCCATGGATCAGTCTCAAAAAGGCTAATCTGCCATTTCCGAAAAAAACATTTCTATCACTGGCAACCCGCACAATGGATTCATCATTCAAACCAAAAACCCAGGAGGAGTATAACTAGAGGCCAGCCTCACGCTGAAGCCACTTGTTGCAGGGTTTTCGCCGTGGGTTAGTAGGATGTGTGTTGTTGCCGTATTATTATATTTCATTTTTTTTTAAAGTATTTACTTAATAGTTTTTGCATTAATCTGCGGTGATTCAATGGACTTTCAGTGAAGTATGCTCTCCGTCTCTAACCCTCATGCTTCATACGTTTCTGTGATTGTAATATATTATCTTGATATATATATATATATATATATATATATATATTTTTTTTTTTCAACCCCAGTAAGTGTGTATATTCCGTCTGTATTTTGTATTATTATTATTTTTCCCATTAACACAAATAATAATAATAGTAAGAACTGCTGCTACTAACACCAATAATAATAATAGTAATAACTGCTATATATATATATAGCAGTTATTACTATTATTATTATTGGTGTTAGTAGCAGCAGTTCTTACTATTATTATTATTATTGGTGTTAATGGGAAAAATAATAATACAAAATAAAGACGGAATATACACACTTACTGGGGTCTGGGGTTGAAACCTAGCCTTTCCTTGCTGCAGGGCGCATGCTTCAGTAAATTGCTCCACGTCACCAGACTATGCCTGGACCAAGTAACCTTATTCCTCAGAACCGGACCTCAGGTAGGCTAGGATTCCCTTGCACCTCAATGCCTAGTGCTTTGCTATTGCAAGCAAAGCCCCTGGGAAACCCTACCGGCGCTTCACTGGACAAGTCCCAAGAATACCTGTAAGTCTGAAGACTGAGAGAGAGAGCTCTGATTGCGGCAGCCACTTTCATAGACTTCTGTGTCTTATGTCTAACATGAATAGGGACTGCCCACCACTCAGAGTGTGGGAACTTGTCCCACTAGCCAATCAGAGTGAGGCTCATCTGGCTGCTGATGTCAGAGGAAGGGGCATGCCAACCCGCATCTTCCCCCCAGCCCACTCATCGCCACCTGCTGGGCAGGCTTCACAGTTTCTCTGAGAACAAAGATGGCTTCTGGACCTGTTCCTCTGCCCCTCCCTGCTAAACCAAATGGCCCGACACCTCTGGACATCCTGGTTTTCCTTTGAGCTCAGATGTCTATGCAGACATCCTGGCACCTATGTAAATTCTCAGGCTGACTGCATAGATATTTATACACTATCCACCATACTTTAATGAGGTATAAACCTTGGGGAACCTTATATAGGTGTGGGAAATTAGTTTGGGATATCTGGACTCGAAAACCAGGAGTCTGGGGGACACTGTGCAGCCCCAATGTAATTCACCCCACGTAACCATAAACCATGCCTGCTCGCCGGGGAGAATTAAAGGACTACTTCGGTCCCCAAACTCCTGCAAATAAAAGGAATACATTTCGACACAAATATCCCACCTAAAACTTGCACTCCCAAAATCTCATGTCTCTAGGACACAGGGAACCCCAAAAGCCTGTAAACAGGTCAGGTTTTAGCTATACTTTACATGGGACTTCCATAGCCCACCCATCCTTATGTACAGACGGGTACCCGCAAAGCCTACACAGTTTGCGGCGAGCCATACAGTACCAGGGACCCCCTTTTCTAAGTATACTTAGACACACATTTATCCACAAATCATGGCTGATTGTTGGATACATTTACCGGGGAACCGGTAACTTTGGACCCCGACCCTGTATGCACATTCTGACAACAGTTTTCCTGCAAAATCCCCCTTAAAACTCATGCACCCAAAATCCCTAGTTAAATGCATGCCCGGATAGGGAAAATCACAACAAATACTGGTAATACATTCTGGGGCAGTGGAGTACTGCCCAAATACACATGGGGCTAACTATATGTGTTCCCCAACAGCCACCCTTCACCTCCCGCTCCCACAGTCCCTTTCCTGCAGCTATCTTCTATGGGAATCCTAACCACACATGGTATCCCTAGCCCATAACCCTGCAGGGGACCGTATATGGGAACATGGTCACATGGAAGCACAGTGTATTATCATACTGGGCCCAAGAGCTAACCCTCAAAGCCCATTACCCACGGTTCCTAGGGGCAGCCAGCCACACTTGGACCTTTATTTGGAAGGCCAGCTACCCCCACTGTCACAGTCATGTTAGAAAATCTGTCCTAAGAAATTAAGATGAGTGACTGATTGTAATCACTGCTGTTGAGAGGATATCTGAAGAAGTAAAGATATGTGGATAACTCCTAATAATAGGGTTATGGTTAAAAATATTACACGGCTGTTGTGGGCTATCCGTGAAGAGATTCGTTCATAGATTTTCAATGTTCGACAAGATTGACTTCTATATCTGTAAGGCACTATTCATACATTATGCCAGATGGCACTTAGCTGTGGTGGGTGCCTCCTTGCTGCTGCCCTCTTTCTCCTTCTGAATCACAGCATCAAATGACGCCGCGATATATGTATATGGGGGACGGACATTTTTGCCACCCCAAAATTGTGCCGCCCCGGGCCTAATGGAAAATCCGCCACTGCCAGATAGATAAAGACACATGGTAATGCGATATAGAGAGAAAAGCCTACGAGGAGCTTCTACTCCGCATATACAGACAGCAGAATTTCAGATTAGATAAGGAGGGAGAGGAATCTATCCAGAGAGAAGAGGGAATCCACCGGATAGACGACAGGTCGCCATCTTTGAGAACACGTAAGAACTTCATTTGTATATCCTATATCTGTGAAATACTCAAGGAAATAAACGTTTCTTATGGGTCCCACCTCAATTCTGAAATGTTATATCTTGGAAGAAGATACGATGGTAGAAGACTTTTTACAGGCCATCTCTACTCGACGCCGAGCTGCAAGGATTTTCGGAAGTATTTTATCTGGGGTTTAGGGACATCTCACAGGAAAGTGGAAAGATACCTTTGTATCCCCATATGTCTTGAAAGGGTAAGAAATTTGTATTATTATCATTTTCGTTATAGTTGAGGGATTTACATCAGATGATATACAAAATGCTATAGGCGAATAGAAATCACATAAGGAAAAGGATGGGCCATATGCACCCAGTCGTTTCCTCTCCACCCTCGGCCCCATGAGGCAGGTAGCAGCCTGCTGCTACTTCCCAGTCAAGACCGTGAGTATCTTTCCTTCTCTGAATCAACATTGCACACATCAGGGACTTCATGCCGTGAGTGCCATGTGTTGCTGCGGGAGGTGACGGATGTGTTTCCAAAAACTGTGGTGTTCCGGTGGTTCTGGTTTCTCTGCCTTAACTTACTGTACTCCAACAGCAACCTGACACCGCACACAAACAAGATATTCCTGACGGTCTAATTTTCGTTGAATTTGACACGGTCTTTGCAATTTTATATGGAAGCATGCATTTACCCCCACGTGAGAACTCTTTAGATACACCATTCCATATATATGTTTTTCACCCATGAAAGTGTTGATGTTACTGGAGATTTTGTAGCACTGGTATTGGACTTTCTCCGCCATCTATTCCTATGCTGTACGTCTATCTTGCAATGCATGATAATCATTTTACCAGAGTAACTGGAATGGCTGAGTCTGACCTTTTTATAATTAGAGTCTATTAAAGCCCAAGTAATATACAGTGAAAAAGAAAGTACACCCTCTTTGAATTCTATGGTTTTACATATCAGGACATAATATCAATCACTGTTCCTTAGCAGGTCTTAAAATTAGGTAAATACAACCTCAGATGAACAAAAACACATGACATATTCCACCGTGTCATATTACACACTTTGACAAAGCCCCTCAGGGGTGAAACGTGTTAGAGTTTCATTGGGGTCTCCCCTTTACTATCCATTTTGCCAATGGCTGAATAAACATTTTCTAAAAACTTTAGCACAGTCCAGCCTTCCATGTTTGCCTTGCGGTGCCCGCTGATTTTCTCTCTCCAGTGAGAGGTCTGTGAGAGGGTCACAGTCTGCACAGCCAGGAGCACGTCAACCTGGACGGAGCTACGAGACACAGTAAGTGAATTCCAAGTTTCTTCACTGACGGAGTTGCCCCAGGTGAATTGGCCACATATGCTGGACTTCACAGACAGGGGTCCGGTGCCGGTCGAGAGACCTCCCCCGGTCATCCCTCTTATTCATTGATGTTACACCGCTAGGCTATTCCCCATAATAGGGGTTCAAGTTGTTACACTTGGCTTTGTCTATTTATTCACATTATAGCTCTGACTTTAAACCGGGGTGTATTGGCAATATTGATGCACCATATACTTTGGGATTATATACTCTGTAGCATTCGTCATTTGGGGGGATTGTCTTCCCCAATCTCCTCTCCATAATTGGCAGCAGTATTCTCTGTAGGCTGTATGTGACCAGCTATAATATCCGCTTCTATTCTCCTCATCTCTCGTGCAGCCCCGTCAGGACTAAACACTCCTTCCGCCCACCAATCATGAACTATGGTCTTGGTTTCGAGTAAGAACCTTGTGTGGTTCATCAAGGGTACATATCCCTGAAACCCATAATGCCACCATGGTAGTAAACTTGCGGACTTTGTTACAACCAACCCCCTCTGTGAGGTAGTGTCGGTGGATGTGGAAATATCGGATGTGACATAGCATAATGACTAAATCCACTATTTACACTGCATACATCTACATCATCAACAATATTACTATCATCGGCAATATTATGATCATAAGTCAACATCGTATTCCCGTAAGACCAGTCCTTCCAGTCAGAAGAGGGAATATGAGTCTTAGAGGCTCTTCTTTTTGGAGTAATGTTCTCTCACGGTTCTGTCAGCTTCCCCAGGCGGTAACCCATCCTGAGACAATCGGGTAGCTGGGGTTTCCTGGTCAGAAGAACGGCAAGAGTCTCAACAACCAGCCATACTGTTCGCAAGCAAAGGGGCCTTGAGCATATCCAACTCCTGGACAGTTACATCTCCGGGACCCGACACTAATGTTATGCTCAATATCTGTTGAGCAGCAATGGGTGTTGGCCTTGGGGTGGAACTTTTACAATAGTCCCGGTACTGGGCCAAAAACGCAGGGGTAGGCACATCTGGACACTCCGAGGTGAATTATCTTTTTGGGCCACTTTCAGGTTAGCCTTGCGTTCACTCATTGAGCGAATGAACGCCATCGGAGCAACAGAAGGGGTAGCAGTACTCACCGGAGTGGGGATCGAAGGCTTCTCATTCGCCCCAGCTATTGCTATCAATAGGACGTTATCTCCGGCAAGTGACACAAGATCCTGGCGCTTGTCCAGATCCTTCACCGGAAGGTTGTCGACATCCGGTCGTTGTGTAGAGGTGGGGTCTGGGTCTTTATCACCTTCCGCCACGTGGACGTCGGCACCGGAAGGCACCTCCATTGGTACCGGAGACTCGCTGATTAGGCCTTTGGTCACCTCCACTACGGGTAGGCTCATCCGCCTCTCAGGCCTCACGGTCACAGTCATCAGCAAAAGGCTCCGCTCTCATATGGTGTCACTAGCACCATATGGGTCATCTCCAGTGGTTGGCTGGCATAATCATCAGTGGCCGAAACACCACGAAGATCGGCGGCTACTGGTGCAGGAAGAGGGAAGGGACACATTCGCAGAGGAATGGCACCGGATCATTTCTGCGTCCACAGTGGCTATTGGCAAGGCCGGTCTCAGCTTGTTCTGCGGATGTCGTCAGAATACTCGAATCCTCTTGGGCGTCATCTTGGGCACACGGCCCTCTGAAGTCTCCATGGGTGAGGTAGATTGTTGCTTATCAGCAGCAGGGTCGACCACCCAATTTTTGGGGTCGGACCCGTCTCTCTTGGTGAACTCCGTAGACCTCATTAGCGTAGGCCTCAGGAACGGTGCACCACAGCGGCACACTGAGCTCCCCATACCAGGTCGCTACCTGGGAAGTCGCACTTGGGACAGAGGCATCGGAGGTACCTCTTCCCTTCCACTGATACCACCAGGAGTCCTCCCAGTTGGCGGTAGTGGGTCGCTGGACATGTCGCTGGACATAATCCGTTTTTGCTGAATACACGGGCACAAGAGCAAAGAGTAGCTAACTTCTTTCACTCACCAGGATCCGAAGAACTGAGGGTGCAGTCCGCTGCATCCAGTACCTTCCTTATTCTCCGAAATCTTTAGGCATTGGCTGTCACCGTGTCCACCGCCCTCTGGTGGAGATTAGAGGAGAGACACTTGGTGATGTAGACGTGGTGAGACTCTGGCTATTGGCTGAGCCAGTTACGTCACTTAGGTGGGGTTCTGGCTTTCGCGCAAACCCATACAGAAGTTTGCAAAAAGTTCCCGGGGGCAGGTTGTTTGCAAGCTGCACGTGTGCTATCTTGGCTTGGCAGGAGATGTCATTTTAGCTCATGTAACTCATGTGGCGGATTCCCTGGCAAGGGAACCCCCATTTTGGGTACAGTTCTTTCACAGACCACGCTGTGACCGCGATTTCAACAGGAATCTGTTCCTTGTGGGTCCTCACAGCACATAGGTCAGCAGTCTACCAAGAGTAGGTTGTACCCCAGGCTAGCAAAGCTCCATCTCAATATGCTGTACCCGATCTTAGTCCATTACAAGCACTCTGTGGTTCCATAGTCTGGCTACTGGCTAGTAGTACTCCGGGCTTCTTCCCTATGCTGTACTCTTGCGCCGACCCCTTTTGGCTGCCAGTATCGTGTATCCTATCCAGAGGTCTCTGGGACTCAGTTAACCAAAGCACCCCCTAGGCTTCCTGACTACCTGCCTCATGGTGACTTATGATTCCCCCGATAGGGCCGTCTAGGTCGTCTATGAGAGGTTACGAGGGTACAAGTACACCATCCCCCTGACTACACCTATGCTCCCTCCTTCATTCAGTACTTGCTGTGGAAGCGTACCTTATTACTTCCAGCTTTGTTTCACTGTAAGCCTGTCCTGTTATCGCATCTCAGCTGCACCTCCAAATGTAACGGTGTTCCCCCCCCTCGCAGATAGGGGCCAGTACAGGTGTATGGTGCATGTACCTGCTGGCAACAGGAGGGCCGAGTCGTCTGCGATGACTTGGGGACATAGGAACAGGCTTCTGGGGTTCATACGCACATAATACTTAGCAGTGCAGCACCTCAATCTGCCATAGGCTCCAGGGAAATGGAGATGATCTCCCACGGTAGAACTGATTAACTCTCCCCCCAGTTAGATCACACACCAGGCCGGAGGTATATTGCAAAACAGGAACGGTTTATTACTACGGTCTGCAGTAACGCAACAGGTACTCAGCAGTTTTCTGCCGGATACAGTCTCTTGGCTCAGTTATCACTGAAGATGGTACCTGGACCATCACTACAGGTCCAGGGCACCCGCAGCCATCCTACCTCTTCCCCACCTCCCTAGTGGAGGCAGAGGTATAATCACACTCACACCTCCCCGCAGAGAAGAGCACATGGGAAGGCCCCAATCTCAGGCTCCCAGTTGTGTGACCTGCCTTCCTCAGAGGGAAGGAACAACCTCTAACTTTAGGGCGGTCCTGCCCTTAAGTACAGCCAGGAGGCGGGCACCCCGTTGTCCCAGCTACAACAGGATGTGCCAACCTCTGCTGTCACTCAAAGGTGAAGGGAAAAACCCCATGATAACTACTGGCAAGCCTGTAAATCCCAGGGTTTACTGCCAGCCCATTGGGTAGAATAGTAGTCGGGGGGTACCCTGCTACATAACTAAACCAAGTTGATATGTAAAGCGGGAACAAGAACAAGGAAGTCATAGATTTAAAGATGCAGATCCACGGGAGCTTGAGAGTGAAATCAATGTATTGCAGTTTACCAACCTTATTTTTTTTTCCTTCCCGGTTTCTTTTTTATTTTATTTTATAAGGCCCAACGCCTGCGGAAGAGTGTTCACATTGCAACTCTGCTGTTTAGTTTCACCTGCTCCACCACACCGGGCAGCACTGAGATGTTTTCTATGCAGACTTCAAAGAGACTTAGGAACAAACAAGCATAGGGGGAGCATGGGATTAGAGAAGTATACAGCACAGCAATAAAGACGATATAGTAGTGACAAAGGTACTTTGATGTTGGGCAGGAGGCAAAAATAGGTTACTAACGTACTTACACGGCCATGTGTAAGCAAAGATAATAAATGGTATCTTGCTTGAGGCAATTCAAGCCCCTCCCAACGTCAGTGCAAGTGAATCAGTGTGATTTAAGAATATATATATATATAGATATATATACTCACACGGCCCAGTGTGAGTAGTTGCAGAGGGTTGGTATCTTTGGGGTTAAATTAGCCCATCCACATCTGCTGGCCGCACAATAGGAAGATGAGCCTGAGGAAGCCGATTACTCGGCGAAACGCGTTGCTCTAAACACTAGCTGATTTTGTCCCACGGAGGCTTCCGTAGCCGGATCGCAGAGCAGCCTTTGCAGCCAAGCAGGACAGTTTCTTCTTCCTGCTTCCCGGACGCGGGAACGGTGCAAACAGCTTCTAATACTCAATCCTGGACTGCGTGAGGAGGCCATGGGTTCACCTTTTATGTATGTGAGTTTTTTGTTGTGGATTTTAATTAATAAATGTCATTTTCCAACCACTCCACTGAAATCGTGCCTCACTTGTTCCCCTCCCCCTTCCACCACAACACCGGGGAGAGACCCTGCCTGACGCCTGGGACTAGGGAGTGAGTCCCATGCTGACGTCAAGCTCGAGGTCAGTCCCCATTGTGCGGCCAGCAGATGTGGATGGGCTAATTTAACCCCAAAGATACCAACCCTCTGCAACTACTCACACTGGGCCGTGTGAGTATATATATATCTATATATATGTAGCCCTCTTTCCCCCCCCCACCCTAAGTGAGATTGAGGTGGGTAGGTGTGTCTGACTACTTATCAGTGTGGTGCTATACCTGTTTGGCAACCAGGAGAGCTGAGCTTCCGCCACGGGGAACCTGGGGTATGTACTTACACTCGGTGCAGCGCCTCCACTGATGAGGGATCTCAACGGGGTGAGAGTGTGCCCTCACCAGAACAACCATACAGTAAATACACACCGTGTGAATAAACAGTATTTACTGAGCATAAACTGTAACTCCAATAACACCTCTTTGCATAACATCAAAACAATATATCAATAACAGTGCATCACTCTGAATGCATACCATCCCCCCACCCACATGTCCATCATCACCTTCCCCGCAGTCTCTTGAGTGCCCCCAACAATAAAGACCAGTGTGAGTGTGAGGGATAGCGCTTCCCTGTGTTGGGGCCCGGTGGTGCACTTAATATATACTACCTCCCTGACCAGTCCTGGTCAGGAAAATCCTTGGAACTCAGCAGCACCGCACAGTGATCCCACGGCGTGCTGCGCTGCTCTCTGCAGGAATGGATGCACACGCTGCATCCACAGGAAAGGAATCTCCAGCCGGAATGCTCCTTTAACACAGTCTCTGAACACGCTGTCAGACAGTCAGAGGCCGTCAGACAGCATCCCTCTTGCTGCTCTAAATATGGTGAAGGAGTCCCTGTCCTAAGGCCAACCCTATATCATACAGCTTCCTCTGGTGTCATAGGGGACTAACTGGGCCCTGGGGTATACCTCTACCCTAGTCCCTGCATGCAGAATAACTCTCCCTGTAACTTCTGTCGGATCCCAGACTCTGGCAGCTCACCACGTGCAACTGGCACTGGTGATATACACACACTGAACAACTAGCTCCTAACTCACTTATCCTAACGCGCCTGCAGCCGACACACAGCTCTCAGTCAGCCGGCAGACAGTAACACGCGCTGCACACACACTGCACTCAGTACAGGCAGCGTCACATGCAACACTCAACACAGCAACCTGGAACCCTAACACTAACACTAACAGCTACGCACTGCAAACTTCTGGAACGCGTACAGCAACTTGCTGCACACTAGCACTATGCCTTCTTGTCAGGCCTCACAGCACTGCCAGCCGTGATCCTGACAAGACAGCACACAGACACGCACTAAGGGCAGCGTCCCTATCTGGGCCGTCCCTCAGCACTTACCCACTAACCTGGTGGGGAGTTGGGGCCTTACTTGGGATGTGGGGACCTTACTCGATGCAGGAGCTGCACATGCTCTCTGCACCCTTCCTTCCTTCACAGCTCCCCAGCTCCAACTGACAAACGTGCTCAAGCCCAAACAATGTATCCACTTTGCCTGCCTGGCCTTCCTAAGCCCTATTGGCTCCCTGGTGTCACATGGGGCATACAGAGGCTCATGGGATATGTAGTCCCAGCTCAGAGCCTTCCCTGGTAGGCTAGGGGTTCGCGGGCTTTTCCTACCCTGCACTGCGCTTGCGCAAGCTTTCCCGGGCTTTCTCTCTTCTCCCTGAGCTGTCCCTATGCTCGCGCGAGCTATCCCTAGCTCTGGGGCTTTCCCTGCGCCTACGCGTCCACTGCGCATGTGCGAGACGGTCCTTAATGGCGGCGCCCTGCTCTGCGGCCGCCGGGACCTTAGAGACGCGATCGCGGCCTTAGCAACGGCCCGATCGCGTCCCCGGCAACCGGCCGCAGGCAGGGGAAGCCGCGCTGCTCCCTGCTCCAGCCCCCACCCTTGGAAGCAGCCGTCGGGTCTTTCGGCACCCGCGATCGAGCTGCCCAAGGGGAGGGGGGTCTCAAGGAGCTGCGGGAGCTCCAGGCTACACTCTCCCCCTGGTGGAAAATCCAACGTCCTCGCTTGGAGAACGCCATACCCTGACATAAGGTTTATACAATTAAAATGCATGGCACAGAACATACAACACGTGTCGAATTTACCCTTCAGGTTACATTGCACTTCACACCAGACTATACCCGAGACTAGCTGAGACCATTTGTGGGGAGCCCCTAATTGAACATGTGGGGGTACCTCACTTTTGCGTCCGTGAGCCTCCCCTAGAAAAATTTCTTGGAGAGCACACTCTAAAGCGACAGTTACTGGCTCTTCGCTACTTCCTCCCCCTGGTGGAAGGAGTAGCACAGTGTCTCTGAAGCAGACCCTTACCCGGTCATCCGCGGCAGGGATGCGGCAGACCAGGAGGCCAGGCCCTTTTCCGCGGTCCACGACTTGGCGAATGGCACACTCCTTTTTGGGCTTAAAGGAGGCCAGTCTCCCTGGATCTTCCTTTACACAGTCCTTGTCCCTACGGACTTGCGAGGCTTTCACTGAAAAGCGAGCACTGGACAATGTCTCTGTTTCACCTGACCGGGGGTAAAGAGTAGACACCCGACCACTGCGGTGATTCACGGTGGCCAACAGGTCCTCGGGGATGCTGTCAGTTCCCACCTCGGCCGTCTTGGGACCTGTCCCCGGCACTTCTGGGGCAGTCCACTTACGTGCTGAAAATTCGGGAGCGTTGGATCCCAGTCCTGGGACCACTTGTGTCGGAGCGCACGGGCTCATACTCTGTTCAGAAGCCGCAACCCTGACCTTCTTCACGGCCAGCTCCATCGGAGATTGTGGGGAGTTAGGGAGTTCCTTACCACTCCACTGGCTTGGGATGGATTCTCCCAAGGAGGACACCTCCGCCAGGACGCGATGTAGAGGGGAGCCCTTCGCCCGGGTAACCAGACTTAAGGAGCCATCGTGCTCCGCGGTCACCTGGAGGCTCACCCCCGACACCCCTGGGGCAGTCGACTCACCCTCATCGTCGTTTGGTACTGGTCCCCATTCTAGGACCGATGGTACCTCGGTAGTAGGTCGGACTGACCATTGTAGGGCGCACGGGCCCACAGCAGGGTCCGCAACATCGGGATACACCTCCTCTAGGGCCCACGGGCCCACAGCAGGCTCTGCATCCGCCAAGATAGGGTGTTCATTGCTGTCACTAAAGTGGTCCGCCGGCAGGCGCATCACCACAAGTGACTGGTCGCTGGATTCACTAGAAGGTGGGGGTATATACGCCTTACCCTGTGATTCCTCTGTATAATCGCTGAGGTGGTTCGCCGGTAGGCGCATCGCCACCGATGGGACTTCAACCTCGTCCCGCTCAGGAACCGGATCTGAAATGTTCACTCGGGCACACGGGCCCTCCACAACCGGTTGTTGGTAGCGGGAATCCCTAAGTAATTTCTCCCTGAAGACAGACTTAACTTCAGCACAACTCAGAGTGATATAGAGGTCAGGCTCCTCCTCCCTAGAACAGTCTGTCTCATCCACGTTTGGTTGAAAGTCACAGTGCTTGCTCCCCCTGGTGGAATCTGAAGGAGGGGCACTTTCTACAAGGGAGTGGTTCTGGCTCTGTGCTGAGTCACTCACAGTGCAGGGGCGGGGTTCAGGTTTTCGCGCCCAACCCGGACAATACTCTGCAACAATTTCTTGCACAGTCCTGGTGCTCTCCCGACTTGGCGGGAGCCGCCATCTTCGGTGTGACTCTCTGCTAGAGAGAGACTCCATTTTAATCACAGTCTCTGCAATTACACTAGGGCTCTCTTCTGTATAGATAGGGGGGTAGCCTTCTGGTTTTCCCGCCAATCCCGGACAGTTTTCCTCAACACAATCTAGTGCAGGCTTGCAGCCAGCAGCACGTGCGCTCCCCTGCTCTGGCGGGAGACGCCATTTGGCTGGGTCGGCGTAAACTAGGGGGTACCCCTCAGACGGGCCCCCGGGCATACACAGGGCGGACGGTGCCTCTGCCAGGCATATATCCGCGGTGGGGATGGCCACAAAAAGTATCATTTTCCATAGGGCCGTGGGATCGTGTTCTTCTTCTAAGAGACATGCGTGCGGCCACCCTGGAATTTCACGCATATAGGACTGAACCTCAACCGCGGGCATAGTTGCGGGAAGGCCTCCTACTGCCACTACCTGGCCAGGCTCCATATACTGCCTCAAAGCCCAGGCAAGGACCTCGTGTCCGGACTTCACAAACATGGCGACAAAAAAAATTGAGACTTGGACAATTTGGGAAAAAAATGGAACAGGGCACCCCAGGTCTGTATCTCAGCAGCGCCTCCAAATGTAGCCCTCTTTCCCCCCCCCACCCTAAGTGAGATTGAGGTGGGTAGGTGTGTCTGACTACTTATCAGTGTGGTGCTATACCTGTTTGGCAACCAGGAGAGCTGAGCTTCCGCCACGGGGAACCTGGGGTATGTACTTACACTCGGTGCAGCGCCTCCACTGATGAGGGATCTCAACGGGGTGAGAGTGTGCCCTCACCAGAACAACCATACAGTAAATACACACCGTGTGAATAAACAGTATTTACTGAGCATAAACTGTAACTCCAATAACACCTCTTTGCATAACATCAAAACAATATATCAATAACAGTGCATCACTCTGAATGCATACCATCCCCCCACCCACATGTCCATCATCACCTTCCCCGCAGTCTCTTGAGTGCCCCCAACAATAAAGACCAGTGTGAGTGTGAGGGATAGCGCTTCCCTGTGTTGGGGCCCGGTGGTGCACTTAATATATACTACCTCCCTGACCAGTCCTGGTCAGGAAAATCCTTGGAACTCAGCAGCACCGCACAGTGATCCCACGGCGTGCTGCGCTGCTCTCTGCAGGAATGGATGCACACGCTGCATCCACAGGAAAGGAATCTCCAGCCGGAATGCTCCTTTAACACAGTCTCTGAACACGCTGTCAGACAGTCAGAGGCCGTCAGACAGCATCCCTCTTGCTGCTCTAAATATGGTGAAGGAGTCCCTGTCCTAAGGCCAACCCTATATCATACAGCTTCCTCTGGTGTCATAGGGGACTAACTGGGCCCTGGGGTATACCTCTACCCTAGTCCCTGCATGCAGAATAACTCTCCCTGTAACTTCTGTCGGATCCCAGACTCTGGCAGCTCACCACGTGCAACTGGCACTGGTGATATACACACACTGAACAACTAGCTCCTAACTCACTTATCCTAACGCGCCTGCAGCCGACACACAGCTCTCAGTCAGCCGGCAGACAGTAACACGCGCTGCACACACACTGCACTCAGTACAGGCAGCGTCACATGCAACACTCAACACAGCAACCTGGAACCCTAACACTAACACTAACAGCTACGCACTGCAAACTTCTGGAACGCGTACAGCAACTTGCTGCACACTAGCACTATGCCTTCTTGTCAGGCCTCACAGCACTGCCAGCCGTGATCCTGACAAGACAGCACACAGACACGCACTAAGGGCAGCGTCCCTATCTGGGCCGTCCCTCAGCACTTACCCACTAACCTGGTGGGGAGTTGGGGCCTTACTTGGGATGTGGGGACCTTACTCGATGCAGGAGCTGCACATGCTCTCTGCACCCTTCCTTCCTTCACAGCTCCCCAGCTCCAACTGACAAACGTGCTCAAGCCCAAACAATGTATCCACTTTGCCTGCCTGGCCTTCCTAAGCCCTATTGGCTCCCTGGTGTCACATGGGGCATACAGAGGCTCATGGGATATGTAGTCCCAGCTCAGAGCCTTCCCTGGTAGGCTAGGGGTTCGCGGGCTTTTCCTACCCTGCACTGCGCTTGCGCAAGCTTTCCCGGGCTTTCTCTCTTCTCCCTGAGCTGTCCCTATGCTCGCGCGAGCTATCCCTAGCTCTGGGGCTTTCCCTGCGCCTACGCGTCCACTGCGCATGTGCGAGACGGTCCTTAATGGCGGCGCCCTGCTCTGCGGCCGCCGGGACCTTAGAGACGCGATCGCGGCCTTAGCAACGGCCCGATCGCGTCCCCGGCAACCGGCCGCAGGCAGGGGAAGCCGCGCTGCTCCCTGCTCCAGCCCCCACCCTTGGAAGCAGCCGTCGGGTCTTTCGGCACCCGCGATCGAGCTGCCCAAGGGGAGGGGGGTCTCAAGGAGCTGCGGGAGCTCCAGGCTACATATATATATTCTTAAATCACACTGATTCACTTGCACTGACGTTGGGAGGGGCTTGAATTGCCTCAAGCAAGATACCATTTATTATCTTTGCTTACACATGGCCGTGTAAGTACAATCAGTAACCTATTTTTGCCCCCTGCCCAACATAAAAGTACCTTTGTCACTACTATATCGTCTTTATTGATGTGCTGTATACTTCTATAATCCCATGCTCCCCCTATGCTTGTTTGTTCCCATATCTTTGTAAGGGCTCTAGATTATCCCTTTATTGGGGTCGAAGCAGAAGGGATCTTAAAGTTGGCTCAAAGCATCTGCAAGACAGAGCAAGGGTCTCAAACTCAGTCCTCAAGGGCCACCAACAGGCCAGATGGCTTACAGGATACTGAATGGTTCGCCGGTGGTAGTGGGGATATCAGGACAGGATTCTGGGGTAGATGATAGTTCTTTATCTCATTGGTGTCAGCACCTCCATCTTTTGCAGGCTCCAGGAATGTGAAGACAATCTCTGCAGGAGAACTCGCCACTACTCCCCTTGATAGATTGCACTCACGAGGCAGGAGTATATTTTATAATCAGCAACTTCTTTATTCTTCTCACAGTACACAGCATACAAGAGCGTACCCTGCATACACCGCTTACTCTACAACACTGCACACACTAGGCCTCAAGCCTCCGGATGGTCCCTGGACTCCCACCCCTGGCCATGGGCACCAAGGGCGGTCCTTGCTCTTCCCTGACTCCATATTAGAGTCAGAGGTATGGAACTCACCCCCACTCCCCAAGGGGAAGGGACACAAGGTGCCAGAGCCCTGAATACCTCTGTGTGATACCAGTCTCTCTCAAGAGGGAGAGACAACTGCCTAAATTTGCATACAGCCCCTTAAGAACCGAGGGAAGGTCCAAGGTCTGAGCCCCTTATTGGGCAAGACAAAGGCCTTAGCCCACCTCCTCCCCTGCCACTCAAAGGATGCTTGCTGGTGGGGAAAACCCTGGATTGGTTCTGACACTGCCTGCACTGTTACCAGGGCCTGTGTGTTAGGGGGGAAGATTAGTAGCCAAGCCAGGCATGGCTACACCTGCTTCAGCACAGTTGGCTCTATGAAGAATTGCTGTTTTTCCTATTTTGGTAAAGAAGACTACACTGAGTCCCTGGGTAATATTTTTTAACCCTTTAAAAGCACACCAAAAAAAAACCCTATTTAAATTAAAAGTTTGTTAAAAACTTTATAATTCTTAATATTTGTTTTCATGTTTACTATACTCAAAACCTACCACCCCATTTTTGACAACCGTGCTCGTACAAAGACTGCCAAGATTTCCACTGTATGTCATTTTTGGGAGGATTCGGCAGGATACGTGTCTGTTTTTGAGCGCTGGTTCTGTTCTTTTCTGGAGCTTGCCCGAACTTGGCTGTTGCAGCCATCTTGGTTCTTGGCAGCCTCCAATTTAAGGCTACACTTCCTGCGTATTCCCTGTCCTTTTATCTGTGGATTTTCTGTTGCTGACTTCTCCCTGACTCTGCCCCTTTCCTGCCTGCCTTGACCTGCCTGTGACCCCGACTCTGTACCTTTGTTGCCTGCCTTGACCTGTCTGTGACCCCAACTCTGCACCTTTCCTGCCTGCCTTGACCTGTCTGTGACCCCTTTTCTGCCTGCCTTGACCTGCCTGTGACCCCAGCTCTGCACCTTTGCCCCCTGCCTTGACCTGCCTGTGACCCTGACTCTGCACCTTTGCCACCTGCCTGTGACCCGACTCTGCACCTTTGCCCCCTGCCTTGACCTGCATGTGACCCCAACTCTGCACCTTTGCCACCTGCCTGTGACCCCGACTCTGCACCTTTGCCCCCTGCCTTGACCTGCCTGTGACCCTGACTCTGCACCTTTGCCCCCTGCCTTGACCTGCCTGTGACCCTGACTCTGCACCTTTGCCACCTGCCTGTGACCCGACTCTGCACCTTTGCCCCCTGCCTTGACCTGCCTGTGACCCCGACTCTGTACCTTTGTTGCCTGCCTTGACCTGTCTGTGACCCCAACTCTGCACCTTTCCTGCCTGCCTTGACCTGTCTGTGACCCCTTTTCTGCCTGCCTTGACCTGCCTGTGACCCCAGCTCTGCACCTTTGCCCCCTGCCTTGACCTGCCTGTGACCCTGACTCTGCACCTTTGCCACCTGCCTGTGACCCGACTCTGCACCTTTGCCCCCTGCCTTGACCTGCATGTGACCCCAACTCTGCACCTTTGCCACCTGCCTGTGACCCCGACTCTGCACCTTTGCCCCCTGCCTTGACCTGCCTGTGACCCTGACTCTGCACCTTTGCCCCCTGCCTTGACCTGCCTGTGACCCTGACTCTGCACCTTTGCCACCTGCCTGTGACCCGACTCTGCACCTTTGCCCCCTGCCTTGACCTGCCTGTGACCCTGACTCTGCACCTTTGACGCCTGCCTTGATCCTCTGCCTGCATCCCGACTACATTACCTCTAAAGGACTCTGTCCCCTGGCACTGGTCGGTGAATATATATATATATACCCCTACGACTCTGCTTCCTGATCTGAGACAAGCACCACTATACTTTTATCATTCAAAAGTTCTAAGCCTTTTAAATCAGGGCTGACATAAAGCAGGGAAGCATAGCATCAGTTTACACCTGGCTCTTTTAATGGCTCGAAATAAAGTGAAAGTTGGTTAAAACAACCACAGGGGAAAAAAAGGTTAAATTCCATTTGTCGTATGTGTCTTATAAACCCAACTATAATGCAATGGCGGGGTGGGAACAGCCTTTCTTCTTGGATTCAGATAATAGAAAAACCTAATTTTCCAAGAAGCTAGAAAAAGTAAAAATGTCACTAGAGATTGTTTGTAAAATGTTTTAGTAAGCCACAGTAGAACAAACCCATTATATAGTAATACCCCTTTAATATACAAACCATGGCAGCTCATAATGTAGGACTGCAGCCCTTCTGCGCTGGAGACTCTCTGGTTCGGAAAAATAAATTAATTCATTAAGAGGATGGCATCTGTCCTTTTCCAACACACCCCAATAAACTCCAGATCAACCGTGTGGTAATGACCTAGTTTTGTATTCTCATTTGCTTGCGTATTAAAAACTCTGGTAATGCAGAGATCGGAGGAATAACCTGACCTAGATGATCACACTAGGAATGAACAGTAGAAGGTATAAAGATGGTAGACAGGCAACTTCATGCCAGTGATTCAATCAGTGATCAGTTTGGGGTTTCCCAGTGATGTGATCCTGCACTGGGAGTTTTATCTGATTCAAATAATGTAACAATACAGTAAAAAAAAAAAAAAAGAAGTAGAAAATCTTGCTGCTTTAACCCATTAACTCAATGCAAACCATGGATGGCTTCTGTGACAGAGAAGGGTTAAATGGTACATCGTTTCTCTCCGCCCACTTCCCATTGTAATGAAGGCATTAAAAATGAAGGGGCTGATTGTTCACAGCAGAGCAACACTGGAAGGCATGGCCTCAGCTGGTTAAATAGATCCTTGATTTTCTCCCGACATCTAGTTTCATACAGAAGGTTTTTCTGAGAACAAGACATCCTCAGATATCTGCAGAGCAATGTCCTTCTAACCAAACATAGGTTTACACGGCAAATACAGGACAGAAGAGTTACCCATGCAAAGCATGGTGAAAGAAACTTGACTTGGGCATGATCCCATCCAAATCCCACCAATGAGATCAATTTGTATCCCGGGATTTGCTCAGGACCTGTTAAATATGTGGTCACTTCTACTGGTGCTAAACAATAAGGATTGCAGACATGTGTACAAAACTGTGTGTTTATTGCAATCACGTACCAATAAGTATATTATGTGGGTCACATTTAACATGGCTTCTCTAGTCTTATGATCTTAGATTCTATCCACCATGATCACCACTAACCAGTGTTGTGCAAACAAGAGATATTCATTTTAGCATAGATGTGTTAGAGTGAATGTGCCTACATGTGCTAAAGGAGTAGCTGGTGATGTCACTGCCTTAGAAGTGGGTTAATCTGGTTTGAATTCTAGTGTCCTTTGGCAAATTCCTTTGTCTCCATATGCCCCAGGCACCTCATTGGGGCCTATGCACTAAAGGTTCATAAAAAAAAAATAGCTGGGCCATTTAAATCACCGTTTTTACGAGCGTTGTTATCACGGTATTCAGAAAGCCATGATTACCTGTCATAGCAAAATTCACAAAACGGGCGATTAGCCGGTGATCTGATGAACGACCCTCTGAAAAGGCCTTACCCGGCGAGTTGTATCTGCGGCAGAGAGAGCTGCTCTGAGAGAGCCGCCTCTCCCTGTGCAAATCTCGCACAAAATGTATGTGCATAAATGTTAATGTTGTTAATAGTTTAGATGAGCAGGGGGTCTCCTGAGCTGAACCGCCTTGGTTTCAGCCTCGGGACCACCTACTTCCCGAGATACAGGCCCCGTTATGGGGTGCCGGTATCTCCTATGCATTTTATTCCCAAGGTCACGGAACGCGGACATTTAAATGCATAGGAGATACCGGCACCCCATAACCGGGCCTGTATCTCTGGAAGTAGGGGGTCCCTTAGGCTATCCGCTATGGAATGTATCCTGCCCATGCGTAGCTGTCAAGGTGCTTGGATACAACAGATTGACGGTCTGAACCAAAAACTGTCATAATATTGTAAAGATGCTGGCAAATTTAAATCTGATATACCAGAAGGGTTAGAGTATTATTAATGGGAAATGAGTAAGTATAACATCCTATGAGGGAGACTCGGGGATTCCAGAATTACTTGTTCTCATGGACACTTATCCAACACTTAGGGGGCTATGCACTAAGCAGTGATAACTGCTTTTAAGACCCGATAAATGGCTTTTAAGACTGATACAGCCTGCTGCGTGATTCACTAAGCAGTGGTAACAGGGCGTTATCGGCCTTAAAAGGCATTTTTTCAGGTATGGAAAAAAAATACGTCCGATCATGCAAAAAACGGCAAACGTGCCGGTTTTTGCCAATCAGCGGGATTCACTAAGCAGTGATAAGTCAATCGTGCTTTAAAAGCACGACAGATTTTTGCACCAGTTAAAGGCTGGCGCAAAAGAGCTGGAGACAGTCACAAAAGCATTGTTTATCTTTTTGTCAGCACACCATTAATACAACAGGCCAGCGGGTGTCCCCGGGGCATCCTGAGGGAGTCCGTGGGCCCTTGGGTGAGCCCCGCGGGAGTCCGTGGGCCCTCGGGTGAGCCCCGCGGGAGTCCAGGGCCCTCGTGTGATTCCCGCAGGAGTCCGGGGGTCCCCGCTGTCCTGCGGTACCAATCGTGTGTCCCCCAAAAAATAAACAATACTTTTAAATAAATACACCCCCCTCCCCCCCTAACACATACAGTAAAATAATGGCCAAAATTACTATTATCCACATATGGATAATAGTGCATTTGCCCATTTTAAAAGACAACATAAGCAGCAGAAATAAAGTAAATAAATCTTGCACTCATCCCTGCCAGGCTGCCACGATGAAGGCCATCCTCAGCCTCATCACCGTCCATGTCCTCCGTTGCTACAAACAATACAGTACATTAAAATAAAACAATCTAATGTCCCTTAACCCCTAAGGCACCTCACCATTAAAAAAAGACATTATGGAACTAGAAAAAGTGCAGACAAGAGCCAGCAGATGAATAAAAGGGGTGGAAAGCCTATCCTAACGAAAATTGTTTGTAAAGGAAAAGAGGTGTCTGAGAGGGCATATGATTTCAATGTACAAATATATTTAAGGTTAATACTGAAGGGATTTTTTTTATCCCAAGGGTAGTACACACAACACAGGGTCATCCCTTGAGAAAAGAGGAAAGAAGAAATCAACAGCAACAAAGGAAAGTAAAAACGTGGAATGCGCTGCCCATGGAGACTGTGGTGGCCGATAAATAGATCATTAAGAAAAATGTAGACACCTTTTTTAAAAGATTGCCTGGAAAAGAGTGCAAGGGGAACCACCAAATGGTGTACAATATGAACAAACTATTTTATTATTACATTAAAACAGTAATACACTCATGCTACTTGATAAAGAAGCATGTAAGGTTTAGATGAGTCCTAAGGTGCCAACGTTACTCCCCTTCCATCCTCCGTTCTTCTGCTCTAAGTCCTTCCCATTGCACTGACACAGTAACAGTGTCCCACCAAGTCCGTGCTGCTGCTCAGGTCCTTCTGAGCTGGTGACGTCACCAGGAACTGTTCAATACGGGTGCCATCTAATTCCGATCTCCTACGCGTTTCACGAGTGCTCAGCTCGCATCCCCAGGGAACAGATCTTTTTTTTAAAGGAAAGCTATACAGGGATATGAGGAATAAGTTAAAACACAGAAATATAATTGATCCATTACTGGAGTCCCCTTTCCCTTATAAGACATGAGTTTCCTTTTACTAAAGTCTCCTGGTTGCAAAAAAGGGGCAAAGTCGGTGCAAAAGGATTGCACCAGATTTATCAAAGGAAAAATTCCCATTGCTTTCAATGGTATTCAATTTATTTGCTGAATATGGCCCTACTTTGCAGCTGGGAGACTAAAGTAAGTACACCCCATTATTGGCAAATGTTTCACTGAGGTTTTTTTTGTTTTCCTTCAGCTAAATCAATATAATTATGAATATTGGATAAGTATTTTACCCGAATAGAATTAAACAAAGTTTGAATTGATATATTTTGTTTCCAACATAACCTACTGTCATTATATGATCATTGATCAATGCATAAGGCCTTTGATCCATGATACTCAGCTGCATTGTTGACACATCTTAGCACGTGCATCGTATATCTGTGCATGGGTGGGTTTGGTTGATGTGGGAGTCGTTGGGCCTGAATGTCTTTCTCTGGGAGAGTACTAGATGTCCATGGGTAGGTCACTGTGTGTTTATATGTGTCAGTGTTACGGTGTATGTTTTTGTCTATCATGAGGTCACTACGTGTCTGTGGGGGTGGAAGGTCCAGGAGTTTTGTATATGTCAGTGAGGGGAGAATTGTTGTGTTTTATTTGAGTTTAGCAGTGAGTGTGTGTTGTGAGGGAGGTGATACACTGTTGTCCTTCCTGTGTGTCTAAAATTTTAAACATGTGTAGCCCTGTGTGGTTTAGGCCATAGTTCTGCCCTCCTCCTGGCAATAATACCTGGTAAGTGCAGGTTGCCAGGAGCAATCATAGGTTTCCCCCACTTCGTGCAGTGCAGTGAGTCAGTGAAGGTAGTGTCATCAGGCCTTGTGTCCAATTAGAGACACAGGGGTGGTGCCTACTGGAGCTTACTTAATGTACTGCAACTTCCTATTTAGGGAGTTGGTCTCTACCTTGATAGAGACAGGGTACCCATGCCAAGCTGCCAGGGCTCTGGTAGACTTGAGGCTCTCCCTTCGGGAAGTGTGGGTAGACCCATACCTTCTATCCCACCAGGGGATAGGGGAAGAGCTAGAACCTCTCTCGGTGCCCTTGGCTGGGAGTTGTGTTCAGGGACATCCTAAGGGGGAGACCTGCTGTGATCTGTACTGCTGAATTAGGAAGATCAAATAAAGAAGCTGCTGCATTTTATCTATACCTCCTGCCTGAGACTGATGTATATTGGGAGGAGGGGGGCGTGTTCTCTTGCAGATACTTCACCCCATACAGCTGGGGGCTGCACAAGATGGAGGCGCTGCACCTGTAAGTAGAATTTGGGCACAACCCCAGAAGCCTGTACTTTTCTTCCCCTATACCATCATGCGGGAGACTCAGGGCCCCCTGTTGCCAGCAGGTATGCACCACTCACACCCAGGTAACCGGAGCAGTATTTCTCCTAGGAGACCCTATGTGAGATTGGGTTGGAAAGAAGGTTACACATCAATTTACAGCCTCTTTGCAATGCTCCACTGGTTCAATAAGAGAAACCAGGAAAATAAAGAAGTCAGGCTGTTCTATGTATGAATCAACTAAGCGTATCACCATCAACATTTTGCAGCTAAATATTTGTGTGTGTGTGTGTGTGTGTGTGTGTGTGTGTGTGTGTGTGTGTGTGTGTGTGTGTGTGTGTGTGTGTGTGTGTGTGTGTGTGTGTGTGTGTGTGCGTGTGCTTTTATATTGGGTTCCTACCAAAAAGATAGTACAGTATAGTATTGTGGGATGTAGTGAACTTTAACTGAATATACATTTGTCATTTTCACCTGACATTTATTATTTCTGATCGCTCCTGCAACAAATCAATGCTGTTTAAGTCCCAACGCAGCCTCACACTCATAAATTCCATGATGACCAAGTTATAACGAAGCCCTGTTTATTGTAGTTCTGATAGGAGAATACGTCATTCACAGTGAGGCCCCCTGGGGAGGGGATTGCTGGTAGCAGGAAGTTTTCATGATGAGTAATGTCCCCTGAAGTATACCTTGGGTGATACCTGTAATGAGAGCTGATTCCATGTGTTGTCCTCCTTCTGGAGACTTGTAGGGGTTCCTTGTGTCAGCGGAACCCTAGAGAGATAGTTCCATGGAAAAAAAATGCTGTGAAAGGTGCATTGCGATTAAGATGAAAACAATTATGTTTGCACTACATACTGTAACTGTAGATTCCCTGTGCTAACAGCTTGGTTTTTTCCCCGTATATTTCGGCCCATGTTTACTAAGCAATGCTATTCCACAAGATACTTCACTGTGCCAGAGGACACCATGAGACCCATTTAACAGCTTCCATACAGGTCCTTACAAACTGTGCATTTCATTGAAGATTGAGAAGTGCAGATCCCTGACTCCTGAGACCTGTTTGAGTCGGGGGCACGCAGCACCAAAGGATGTTACTCTCCTTTTACTGGGTTCAGTTGATGATAACTTTGCACGTAAAATGGGATTGGCTGTTTTGTGGCTACTTTTATTTCCTAAAATCTTTGCTGACATGACTCATACTGTATCTTGTATCATTTGTAATGCCCCTTATAACTTCAGTGCACACTATTACCTGTATACTGTACACCCTATAACAGCGGTGCACACTATTACCTATATACTGTACACCCTATAACAGCAGTGCACACTATTACCTGTATACTGTACACCCTATAACAGCGGTGCACACTATTACCTATATACTGTACACCCTATAACAGCAGTGCACACTATTACCTGTATACTGTACACCCTATAACAGCAGTGCACACTATTACCTGTATAACGGGTTTCCCCCCCCCAATCGCAGATACAGGGTGGGGGTGCAGGGAACATACAGTGTTACTCGGTGTTTAGTGCTCTACCTGTTGGCTCACAGGAGGGCTGAGCTTCCGCAACGGGTGGCATCACTCAGTCGAATGGCATGTTTGGCGCTGCGACTGCACCCCACATCCATTTCACTCGTGGAGAACACCTGTCGTCGTTGATTCAACTGGGTAGCCAGCCGCTTCTTCCACTGGGTGGACAGCGTCGACTCACCGAAGTTGAAGTCCAGCTCGACTAACCGCTCATCCACGGCCGCCGCCTTCACCTGAGGCGTGGTTTCTACAGGGCTGACTGGATATATGCAACCTAACTTCTGGTCGGCATCAAATTCCATCAGGAAGGGGGAGAGCTTCTGTACATACACGTGGGTTTGTAGAGGGATCTTAGCCGTCCACTCCCTCACTTCGGGTAGTACCCTGTATCCTCTCTGAACCTCTTCTTCTTCAGGCGTACTTTCCAGAGAGAAAAACTGATCACTCCCATCTCGTTCGGGATAACAACACCAGACAGCCATTCTTCGCACTCCCCCTGGTAATATGGTCGTCAGCCCGCGTTGCCGATTGTAGAGATCCCCGTGTCGCTCCAGGGCGTACACCCGTTTGCACTCCTCTCGTAGGACCGGATCTAGGAGAGCGGTGGCTAGTGGCAACTCGTTAGTCTCTTTCAGGTACGCTCGGATCACCGCCTGTACTATGTCAGCGTTGGTGCCCAAGATGATCGGGTACTTGCACTGGTCTTGGGGCTCCGGGCATACCAGGGCCACTACATGCATGGGGTGTCTCTTGCCGGTGTTCAGCTGGAGTATTTCCATTTGAACCCTTACAAACCCATCGATGGGGTAATCTTCATTACTTAGCCCCCGAACGGTCACATGATCGGCCGCTCTCAGGGGGCAATGTCGGAGGTGCTGTTCATAGAACGGGCGGTATATGATGGTCACTTGTGACCCCGTGTCCAGTAGGGCCGACGCATATATCCCTTCTAGTAACACCGGTATGATAGCTGCAGGGCCTACTTGGCTGTAATCTTCCCGGTTGGGGGCGTCACCCCCTGCGTCTGCATCCGCAGGGGCATCGGTGGTTCCCCGAGGGGTCTCCACGTCAGACCCGGCGGTTTGTACTCGGCATACCATCGACCGGGCTGAGTTTCTTCGGTCGGGAGTTTTGTCCTCGGAGGGGTTCTCCCTTTCTGGGCAATCACGGAAGAAGTGGCCCTTTTTACCGCAGATATAGCAAAGGAGGTCTCTTGGTTCAGAGCGGCCCCTGTACGGAGAAGATGATTTATGGGCGGGTCTAGCTTTGGAGCCCGAATCTTTAGTGGCGACCTCATCGTCCTGACTCAGGGTTTTCTTGGTCTTTGCCGCAGCAGCCCGTGAAGGTTCACTGGTGGAAGGCTCCTTAGGCTTCTTGGAAGTGTGCAACTGAGCATAGGCTTCATGTTTTTTTATCTCATCCATTAGCCTTTCCCAGGAAGGGGGGTCACCCTGCATCAAGGAGCACTTTATCATGATTACGATATGATGGCCAGGTATCGCTCCTCTCAGAAATTGATCACGACAGTATTCATCCACCTGGGCAGCCGTGATGCTTTTCCTTTTTCGCATCTCCCATAAGACTGCTCGAATCCGCTGTAGGAAATCAGATAGCTCCTCTCCGTCTTTCTGGCAAAGATTGAAATACCGCTTCATCAATTGTCCTATGTCCTCGGTTCGCCCATATGCCCGCACAAGAGTCTCTAGCATTTGATGTGCGGTGACGTCCGCATGCTGATCTTTAGCCATCTGTATGGTGGTGGATGCGGGAGGGCGTAGGCATTCCATTATGCGTTGTCGCTTCACCAGCTCAGAGCACGTCCACTCTTCTAGAACCTGAGAAGTGTATTCTCTCCAGACGTCAAACGCTCCTTCGCCCGTTGGGGTCGGCTTGGTTCCTGAAAAGATTTTTAGTTTGCGATACTGTTGCGAGGTCTGAGCTTCGGATCGGGACTGTCCCATTTCTAGGAGGGCTTGAGCTAGCATTCGGATTTCATCCCCAGGTTTAGAGGACGAGTGGGCCATACTTAAGGGTGGACTATGGTCGGTGGGGGAGGCCCTGTCGGCCCCGCAATAGCTTTCAGAGGGTGAAGGCGATGTACGCATAGCAACCTCTTGTAAATTTGTGCGGGAGCTGCCGGGTTTTGATTTTATGGACAGTTCAGGATAGACCACAATACAGCAAGAACTGGTTGAGCTTCCGAGCCACAAGCTGGAGGGTCCCTGGCCTTCAGTTATGTCTTGCCCTATACTCACTAACACGGAGCAGAACTCCTCGGTCTCCAAATGTCGCTCTAACACTTCTATTGTGGCCGCCTCTCGCAGATTTGGGTGTTGCCTCAAGGCCACTTGTAAGAACGATGACGGAGTATCAACGGGAACGCGGCGCACCACAAGCGTGTGGCGTGGCGGTACTTGCAGCACTACTGCCCAGTCATGCGCTTCGGCGCGCGACGGGTACGGTAGCGGTGGTGACATTTTTTAAACAATTTTGGAACCGGGCACCCCAGGTCTGAGGATCTCAGCAACGCCTCCAAATGTAACGGGTTTCCACCCCCCCAATCGCAGATACAGGGTGGGGGTGCAGGGAACATACAGTGTTACTCAGTGTTTAGTGCTCTACCTGTTGGCTCACAGGAGGGCTGAGCTTCCGCCACGGGGAACCTGGGGCAATTACAATACTATGGACAACCACTTACTCGGTACAGCGCCTCCACCTGCGATGGCTCCCACCAGAGGGGGAGTGGTTCCTCGCAGGACAATACACAATAACCACGTACAACTGATTTGATAATGACTAATACCTTTACTAACATGCATAGAAGACATGTAACATCAACACATAGCAACAGGTGTCCCTCGCTATGTCATGGGGCCGCTCCAGAGGCTCATGGGACTTGAAGTCACCTTACAGAGCCCTCCTCTCATTTGCTAGGGCTTCGCTGGCTTTTCTGGTTCTCCACTGCGCATGTGCGAGCTCCCTGCAGTCCTCCCGGTGCTCCTAGTCCCTGCGCATGCGCAAACGCCCCTAACAATGGCGGCGCCCTGCTCCGCGAGCCGGCGGGACCGCAGCAACGCGATCACGTCCTTAACGACGGCCCAATCGCGTCCCCGGCAACTGGCCCGCTCGCTTCCCCGGCAACCGGCCCGATCGCGTCCCTGGCAACCGGCCGCAACTCTAAGTAACGCGCGGCTCGCGCACCAGAAGGAGGGGGGTCAGTACGGCAAGGGGGACCTGGCTACATCTGTATACTGTACACCCTTTAACAGCGGTGCACACTCTTACCTGTATACTGTACACCCTATAACAGCGGTGCACACTCTTACCTGTATACTGTACACCCTATAACAGCGGTGCACACTATTACCTGTATACTGTACACCCTTTAACAGCGGTGCACACTCTTACCTGTATACTGTACACCCTATAACAGCGGTGCACACTCTTACCTGTATACTGTACACCCTATAACAGCGGTGCACACTCTTACCTGTATACTGTACACCCTATAACAGCGGTGCACACTATTACCTATATACTGTGCACCCTATAACAGCGGTGCACACTGTTACCTATATACAGTACAACCTATAACAGCGGTGCACACTATTACCTATATACTGTGCACCCTATAACAGTGGTGCACACTATTACCTATATACTGTACACCCTATAACAGCGGTGCACACTATTACCTATATACTGTACACCCTATAACAGCGGTGCACACTATTACCTATATACTGTACACCCTATAACAGCGGTGCACACTATTACCTATATACTGTACACCCTATAACAGCGGTGCACACTATTACCTGTATACTGTACAACCTATAACAGCGGTGCACACTATTACCTATATACTGTACACCCTATAACAGCGGTGCACACTATTACCTATATAGTGTACACCCTATAACAGCGGTGCACACTATTACCTATATACTGTACACCCTATAACAGCAGTACACACTATTACCTATATACTGTACACCCTATAACAGCGATGCACACTATTACCTATATACTGTACAACCTATAACAGCGGTGCACACTATTACCTATATACAGTACACCCTATAACAGCGGTGCACACTATTACCTATATACTGTACACCCTATAACAGCGGTGCACACTTTTACCTATATGCTGTACACCCTATAACAGCGGTGCACACTATTACCTATATACTGTACACCCTATAACAGCGGTGCACACTATTACCTATATACAGTACACCCTATAACAGCGGTGCACACTATTACCTATATAGTGTACACCCTATAACAGCGGTACACACTATTACCTATATACTGTACACCCTATAACAGCAGTGCACACTGTTACCTATATACTGTACACCCTATAATAGCAGTGCACACTATTACCTATACTGTACACCCTATAACAGCGATGCACACTATTACCTATATACAGTACACCCTATAACAGCGATGCACACTATTACCTATATACTGTACACCCTATAACAGCGGTGCACACTATTACCTATATACTGTACACCCTATAACAGCGGTGCACACTATTACCTATATACTGTACACCCTATAACAGCGGTGCACACTTTTACCTATATGCTGTACACCCTATAACAGCGGTGCACACTATTACCTGTATACTGTACACATAGTGAATATAAAGAAAGAAAGAATCCCTTTAGTGTGGCACTAGAGAGGTTCACCCTAATTAAAACTTAAATATTATTATACCTGATTAAAATAAATTGTTTGGAATAACCACATACAAAAAACAAACATACAATGATATTAAAAGATGGAGAGGTGTGATAGGGTGTTTAGTGGAGGTATAATTATATATAAATACCTCTCTAATTAATACTTAGTGGACCCTATAGTAAGGGTGATCGCTATACTGGATATGTATAGGTATATATCAGACCCCTAGCCCAAAGCAATGGAAGGAGGTAAAGGCAGGTGAATATGCTTAGCTGTTGGATGTGAGACTGAGTATATTGCTGGCTGAGTTAAAGCAGCCACTACTCACTGCACATGGTGTCATTAAATATACTGTTGTAAGCTTTATTGTGACAGGTCTAGTGTGAGGCCAGCCACATTCCCTGCAGATATATAATAGATCAACCCTAGGGTCTGAGTGCTCTTGCTGCCCACGAACGCAGTCTACGAAGCACTCAGACAGTATATCACACACACCTCACCGATGAGCCGACGTCACGTGATGGTGACGTCAGACGTACCCTACGTACGTTTCACCGTAACTGGCTTCATCGTAGACTGCGTTCGTGGGCAGCAAGAGCACTCAGACCCTAGGGTTGATCTACTATATATCTGCAGGGAATGTGGCTGGCCTCACACTAGACCTGTCACAATAAAGCTTACAACAGTATATTTAATGACACCATGTGCAGTGAGTAGTGGCTGCTTTAACTCAGCCAGCAATATACTCAGTCTCACATCCAACAGCTAAGCATATTCACCTGCCTTTACCTCCTTCCATTGCTTTGGGCTAGGGGTCTGATATATACCTATACATATCCAGTATAGCGATCACCCTTACTATAGGGTCCACTAAGTATTAATTAGAGAGGTATTTATATATAATTATACCTCCACTAAACACCCTATCACACCTCTCCGTCTTTTAATATCATTGTATGTTTGTTTTTTGTATGTGGTTATTCCAAACAATTTATTTTAATCAGGTATAATAAAATTTAAGTTTTAATTAGAGTGAACCTCTCTAGTGCCACATTAAAGGGATTCTTTCTTTCTTTATATTCACTATGTGTACACTCCCTGTGAGCACCACCCTCCCCTAGCAATTGTTTGGATTAGATTCCCTCCTCAGCTTGAGCAGAGTTCACAATCTGCAGCTTCCAACTGCATGCAGATTTTTTATTTTTTTTTCTATATACTGTACACCCTATAACAGCAGTGCACACTATTACCTATATACAGTACACCCTATAACAGCGGTGCACACTATTACCTATATACAGTACACCCTATAACAGCGGTGCACACTATTACCTATATAAAGTACACCCTATAACAGCGGTGCACACTATTACCTATATACAGTACACCCTATAACAGCAGTGCACACTATTACCTATATACAGTACACCCTATAACAGCGGTGCACACTATTACCTATATACAGTACACCCTATAACAGCGGTGCACACTATTACCTGTATACTGTACACCCTATAACAGCGGTGCACACTATTACCTATATACAGTACACCCTATAACAGCGGTGCACACTATTACCTGTATACTGTACACCCTATAACAGCGGTGCACACTATTACCTATATACAGTACACCCTATAACAGCGATGCACACTATTACCTGTATACTGTACACCCTATAACAGCGGTGCACACTATTACCTATATACAGTACACCCTATAACAGCGGTGCACACTATTACCTGTATACTGTACACCCTATAACAGCGGTGCACACTATTACCTATATACAGTACACCCTATAACAGCGGTGCACACTATTACCTGTATACTGTACACCCTATAACAGCGGTGCACACTATTACCTGTATACTGTACACCCTATAACAGCGGTGCACACTATTACCTGTATACTGTACACCCTATAACAGCGGTGCACACTATTACCTATATACAGTACACCCTATAACAGCGGTGCACACTATTACCTGTATACTGTACACCCTATAACAGCGGTGCACACTATTACCTATATACAGTACACCCTATAACAGCGGTGCACACTATTACCTGTATACTGTACACCCTATAACAGCGGTGCACACTATTACCTATATACAGTACACCCTATAATAGCGGTGCACACTATTACCTATACTGTACACCCTATAACAGCGATGCACACTATTACCTGTATACTGTACACCCTATAACAGCGGTGCACACTATTACCTGTATACTGTACACCCTATAACAGCGGTGCACACTATTACCTGTATACTGTACACCCTATAACAGCGGTGCACACTATTGCCTATATACAGTACACCCTATAACAGCGGTGCACACTATTACCTGTATACTGTACACCCTATAACAGCGGTGCACACTATTACCTATATACAGTACACCCTATAACAGCGGTGCACACTATTACCTATATACAGTACACCCTATAACAGCGGTGCACACTATTACCTATATACAGTACACCCTATAACAGCGGTGCACACTATTACCTATATACAGTACACCCTATAACAGCAGTGCACACTATTACCTATATACAGTACACCCTATAACAGCGGTGCACACTATTACCTATATACAGTACACCCTATAACAGCGGTGCACACTATTACCTGTATACTGTACACCCTATAACAGCGGTGCACACTATTACCTATATACAGTACACCCTATAACAGCGGTGCACACTATTACCTGTATACTGTACACCCTATAACAGCGGTGCACACTATTACCTATATACAGTACACCCTATAACAGCGATGCACACTATTACCTGTATACTGTACACCCTATAACAGCGGTGCACACTATTACCTATATACAGTACACCCTATAACAGCGGTGCACACTATTACCTGTATACTGTACACCCTATAACAGCGGTGCACACTATTACCTATATACAGTACACCCTATAACAGCGGTGCACACTATTACCTGTATACTGTACACCCTATAACAGCGGTGCACACTATTACCTGTATACTGTACACCCTATAACAGCGGTGCACACTATTACCTGTATACTGTACACCCTATAACAGCGGTGCACACTATTACCTATATACAGTACACCCTATAACAGCGGTGCACACTATTACCTGTATACTGTACACCCTATAACAGCGGTGCACACTATTACCTATATACAGTACACCCTATAACAGCGGTGCACACTATTACCTGTATACTGTACACCCTATAACAGCGGTGCACACTATTACCTATATACAGTACACCCTATAATAGCGGTGCACACTATTACCTATACTGTACACCCTATAACAGCGATGCACACTATTACCTGTATACTGTACACCCTATAACAGCGGTGCACACTATTACCTGTATACTGTACACCCTATAACAGCGGTGCACACTATTACCTGTATACTGTACACCCTATAACAGCGGTGCACACTATTACCTATATACAGTACACCCTATAACAGCGGTGCACACTATTACCTGTATACTGTACACCCTATAACAGCGGTGCACACTATTACCTGTATACTGTACACCCTATAACAGCGGTGCACACTATTACCTATATACTGTACACCCTATAACAGCGGTGCACACTATTACCTGTATACTGTACACCCTATAACAGCGGTGCACACTATTACCTATATACAGTACACCCTATAACAGCGGTGCACACTATTACCTATATACTGTACACCCTATAACAGCGGTGCACACTATTACCTATATACTGTACACCCTATAACAGCGGTGCACACTATTACCTGTATACTGTACACCCTATAACAGCGGTGCACACTATTACCTATATACAGTACACCCTATAACAGCGGTGCACACTATTACCTATATACAGTACACCCTATAACAGCGGTGCACACTATTACCTATATACAGTACACCCTATAACAGCGGTGCACACTATTACCTATATACAGTACACCCTATAAGAGCAGTGCACACTATTACCTATATACAGTACACCCTATAACAGCGGTGCACACTATTACCTATATACAGTACACCCTATAACAGCGGTGCACACTATTACCTGTATACTGTACACCCTATAACAGCGGTGCACACTATTACCTATATACAGTACACCCTATAACAGCGGTGCACACTATTACCTGTATACTGTACACCCTATAACAGCGGTGCACACTATTACCTATATACAGTACACCCTATAACAGCGATGCACACTATTACCTGTATACTGTACACCCTATAACAGCGGTGCACACTATTACCTATATACAGTACACCCTATAACAGCGGTGCACACTATTACCTGTATACTGTACACCCTATAACAGCGGTGCACACTATTACCTATATACAGTACACCCTATAACAGCGGTGCACACTATTACCTGTATACTGTACACCCTATAACAGCGGTGCACACTATTACCTGTATACTGTACACCCTATAACAGCGGTGCACACTATTACCTGTATACTGTACACCCTATAACAGCGGTGCACACTATTACCTATATACAGTACACCCTATAACAGCGGTGCACACTATTACCTGTATACTGTACACCCTATAACAGCGGTGCACACTATTACCTATATACAGTACACCCTATAACAGCGGTGCACACTATTACCTGTATACTGTACACCCTATAACAGCGGTGCACACTATTACCTATATACAGTACACCCTATAATAGCGGTGCACACTATTACCTATACTGTACACCCTATAACAGCGATGCACACTATTACCTGTATACTGTACACCCTATAACAGCGGTGCACACTATTACCTGTATACTGTACACCCTATAACAGCGGTGCACACTATTACCTGTATACTGTACACCCTATAACAGCGGTGCACACTATTACCTGTATACAGTACACCCTATAACAGCGGTGCACACTATTACCTGTATACTGTACACCCTATAACAGCGGTGCACACTATTACCTGTATACTGTACACCCTATAACAGCGGTGCACACTATTACCTATATACTGTACACCCTATAACAGCGGTGCACACTATTACCTGTATACTGTACACCCTATAACAGCGGTGCACACTATTACCTATATACAGTACACCCTATAACAGCGGTGCACACTATTACCTATATACTGTACACCCTATAACAGCGGTGCACACTATTACCTATATACTGTACACCCTATAACAGCGGTGCACACTATTACCTGTATACTGTACACCCTATAACAGCGGTGCACACTATTACCTATATACAGTACACCCTATAACAGCGGTGCACACTATTACCTGTATACTGTACACCCTATAACAGCGGTGCACACTATTACCTGTATACTGTGCACCCTATAACAGCGGTGCACACTATTACCTATATACTGTGCACCCTATAACAGCGGTGCACACTATTACCTGTATACTGTACACCCTAGAACAGCGGTGCACACTATTACCTGTATACTGTACACCCTATAACAGCGATGCACACTATTACCTGTATACTGTACACCCTATAACAGCGGTGCACACTATTACCTATATACTGTACACCCTAGAACAGCGGTGCACACTATTACCTATATACTGTACACCCTAGAACAGCGATGCACACTATTACCTATATACTGTACACCCTATAACAGCGGTGCACACTATTACCTGTATACTGTACACCCTATAACAGCGGTGCACACTATTACCTATATACAGTACACCCTATAACAGCGGTGCACACTATTACCTATATACTGTACACCCTATAACAGCGGTGCACACTATTACCTATATACTGTACACCCTATAACAGCGGTGCACACTATTACCTGTATACTGTACACCCTATAACAGCGGTGCACACTATTACCTATATACAGTACACCCTATAACAGCGGTGCACACTATTACCTGTATACTGTACACCCTATAACAGCGGTGCACACTATTACCTGTGTAACGGGTATTCCCCACCCAATCGCAGATTCTACTGTGTGAGTGCAGGAAACATATATTGTTACTCAGGTGTGGTGCATTACCTGTTGGCTCACAGGAGGGCTGAGCTTCCGCCACGGGGAACCTGGGGTAATTATACTAGGCGTGATCACTTACAACATCTTCTCGGTACAGCGCCTCCACCTGCGATGGCTCCCACCAGAGGGGGAGTGGTTCCTCGCAGGACAATCAATAATACCATACACAGTGCTTTATATAACGAAGGACTTTACTAACGACTAATAATGATAACCTGTGTCTCTCTCACGGTGAGACACTAACAGTGACGTCTCGCAGGACGATTCCCAAACACTAGGTGATCCCACCCAGTGTCCCAAGAACCCCACCCAATGTCCCGTACTCCTACAGAGATAGTCAATGGGTGACTGCGCAGTCACTAAGAACCTCTAGGCCTGTTGGTGCACATGTGATGGTATAATACCTGCCGAGCACTCCGGTGCTCGGGTCAGCAACAAACTTCTCAAAGGGTCAGACGTGTGATGAATCCGTCTGATCCAACCGAACTCCTTGCACGTGCGGACCGCTTCACAGGAACCGCAGCGTCTGCTGTGTCCCTGTCTAATCTAAATGGTACTAACGTGACAGGAACCCTAACCTAGGGCCTGTCCCTGTAGTACAGCAACCTGTAGTGGCTTGGGGAACTCCTAGGGCCTGCAGGGGTAATGACCTGTCCCACTCCCCCAACTACCCAAGTCCCTTCGGTAAGTGATCTGGAATGGACTAGAGTACTCTTCCATGCAGTACTTGGGCGTCTACCTACTGTTGGCTAGCCTAGTGCAGATCCTCTCCAGAATTCCTGCTCTCAGTTACCAGTTTATCCCTTCAGGCATCCTACCCCTAGCGCTACCTCAAGGTGACTAGAACAGCTATAGCCCTTCTCCAGACCCACTACTCTCTGACTAGTCCCAGCGCCTACCGCAGCAAGCTGTAGCTCACTTTTGACTGCAGCCAACGTGCTGCGCAACAAGGTGCCTGCCTGTCAGACCTCACAGCACTGACAGCCGTGACTCTGACAATGCAGCACTACACTAAGGGCAGCGTCCCTATCTTGGGCCTCCCTCAGCAATTACCCACTAACCTAGTGGGGAGTTGGGGCCTACCTGGGGTGTGGGTACCTATGGGGTGCAGGAGCTGCTCTCGCTCCCCGCACCTTGCTTCCCTCACAGCTCCCTGACTCCAACTCTCTGTAACCTTCCTTTCCCAGCTCCCACTAATGTAAGTGGCAGGGTCCCTAACCCGAGGGCTGCCCCTGGCAACACTCACCTTACTGGGGAGCTGAGCTATCTCGAGCCCTGGGGGTGCTGGCCTAGTACAGGGAGTCCCTGACTCCTGTACCCTACCTCCTTCCCTGGGCTGCTCCGGTCTCTGACTAATCTAACGTGCTGCAAGCCCGCCAAATGTATCTCTTTTCTCAGGGGTCTCCTAAGCCCTATTGGCTCCCTGGGGTCACATGGGGCTCGCAAAGGCTCTGGGGATATGTAGTCCCAGCTCAGAGCCTTCCCTGGTAGGCTAGGGGTTCGCGGGCTTTTCCCTACCTTCACTGCGCTTGCGCAAGCTTTCCCGGGCTGCCTCGATCTTCCCTCAGCTTTCCCTGCTCTCGCGCGAGCTATCCCTGTCTCGGGGGCTGTCCCTGCGCCTACGCGTCCCTGCGCATGCGCAACAGTGTCCTCAATGGCGGCGCCCTGCTTGTCCGGCCGCCGGGACCTTAGAGACGCGATCGCGGCCTTAGCAACCGCCCGATCGCGTCCCCGGCAACCGGCCGCAGGCAGGAGAAGCCGCGCTGCTCCCTGCTCCAGCCCCCACCCTTGGAAGCAGCCGTCGGGTCTCTCGACACCCGCGACCGAACTGCCCAAGGGGAGGGGGGTCTCCAGGAGCCACGGGAGCTCCAGGCTACACCTGTATACTGTGCACCCTATAACAGCGGTGCACACTATTACCTATATACTGTGCACCCTATAACAGCGGTGCACACTATTACCTATATACTGTGCACCCTATAACAGCGGTGCACACTATTACCTATATACTGTACACCCTAGAACAGCGGTGCACACTATTACCTGTATACTGTACACCCTATAACAGCGATGCACACTATTACCTGTATACTGTACACCCTATAACAGCGGTGCACACTATTACCTATATACTGTACACCCTAGAACAGCGGTGCACACTATTACCTATATACTGTACACCCTAGAACAGCGATGCACACTATTACCTATATACTGTACACCCTATAACAGCGGTGCACACTATTACCTATATACTGTGCACCCTATAACAGCGGTACACACTATTACCTGTATACTGTACACCCTAGAACAGCGGTGCACACTATTACCTATATACTGTACACCCTAGAACAGCGGTGCACACTATTACCTATATACAGTACACCCTATAACAGCGGTGCACACTATTACCTATATACAGTACACCCTATAACAGCGGTGCACACTATTACCTGTATACTGTACACCCTATAACAGCGGTGCACACTATTACCTGTATACTGTACACCCTATAACAGCGGTGCACACTATTACCTATATACTGTACACCCTATAACAGCGGTACACACTATTACCTGTATACTGTACACCCTATAACAGCGGTGCACACTATTACCTGTATACTGTACACCCTATAACAGCGGTGCACACTATTACCTATATACTGTACACCCTATAACAGCGGTGCACACTATTACCTGTATACTGTACACCCTATAACAGCGGTGCACACTATTACCTATATACAGTACACCCTATAACAGCGGTGCACACTATTACCTGTATACTGTACACCCTATAACAGCGGTGCACACTATTACCTATATACAGTACACCCTATAACAGCGATGCACACTATTACCTGTATACTGTACACCCTATAACAGCGGTGCACACTATTACCTATATACAGTACACCCTATAACAGCGGTGCACACTATTACCTGTATACTGTACACCCTATAACAGCGGTGCACACTATTACCTATATACAGTACACCCTATAACAGCGGTGCACACTATTACCTGTATACTGTACACCCTATAACAGCGGTGCACACTATTACCTGTATACTGTACACCCTATAACAGCGGTGCACACTATTACCTGTATACTGTACACCCTATAACAGCGGTGCACACTATTACCTATATACAGTACACCCTATAACAGCGGTGCACACTATTACCTGTATACTGTACACCCTATAACAGCGGTGCACACTATTACCTATATACAGTACACCCTATAACAGCGGTGCACACTATTACCTGTATACTGTACACCCTATAACAGCGGTGCACACTATTACCTATATACAGTACACCCTATAATAGCGGTGCACACTATTACCTATACTGTACACCCTATAACAGCGATGCACACTATTACCTGTATACTGTACACCCTATAACAGCGGTGCACACTATTACCTGTATACTGTACACCCTATAACAGCGGTGCACACTATTACCTGTATACTGTACACCCTATAACAGCGGTGCACACTATTACCTATATACAGTACACCCTATAACAGCGGTGCACACTATTACCTGTATACTGTACACCCTATAACAGCGGTGCACACTATTACCTGTATACTGTACACCCTATAACAGCGGTGCACACTATTACCTATATACTGTACACCCTATAACAGCGGTGCACACTATTACCTGTATACTGTACACCCTATAACAGCGGTGCACACTATTACCTATATACAGTACACCCTATAACAGCGGTGCACACTATTACCTATATACTGTACACCCTATAACAGCGGTGCACACTATTACCTATATACTGTACACCCTATAACAGCGGTGCACACTATTACCTGTATACTGTACACCCTATAACAGCGGTGCACACTATTACCTATATACAGTACACCCTATAACAGCGGTGCACACTATTACCTATATACAGTACACCCTATAACAGCGGTGCACACTATTACCTATATACAGTACACCCTATAACAGCGGTGCACACTATTACCTATATACAGTACACCCTATAAGAGCAGTGCACACTATTACCTATATACAGTACACCCTATAACAGCGGTGCACACTATTACCTATATACAGTACACCCTATAACAGCGGTGCACACTATTACCTGTATACTGTACACCCTATAACAGCGGTGCACACTATTACCTATATACAGTACACCCTATAACAGCGGTGCACACTATTACCTGTATACTGTACACCCTATAACAGCGGTGCACACTATTACCTATATACAGTACACCCTATAACAGCGATGCACACTATTACCTGTATACTGTACACCCTATAACAGCGGTGCACACTATTACCTATATACAGTACACCCTATAACAGCGGTGCACACTATTACCTGTATACTGTACACCCTATAACAGCGGTGCACACTATTACCTATATACAGTACACCCTATAACAGCGGTGCACACTATTACCTGTATACTGTACACCCTATAACAGCGGTGCACACTATTACCTGTATACTGTACACCCTATAACAGCGGTGCACACTATTACCTGTATACTGTACACCCTATAACAGCGGTGCACACTATTACCTATATACAGTACACCCTATAACAGCGGTGCACACTATTACCTGTATACTGTACACCCTATAACAGCGGTGCACACTATTACCTATATACAGTACACCCTATAACAGCGGTGCACACTATTACCTGTATACTGTACACCCTATAACAGCGGTGCACACTATTACCTATATACAGTACACCCTATAATAGCGGTGCACACTATTACCTATACTGTACACCCTATAACAGCGATGCACACTATTACCTGTATACTGTACACCCTATAACAGCGGTGCACACTATTACCTGTATACTGTACACCCTATAACAGCGGTGCACACTATTACCTGTATACTGTACACCCTATAACAGCGGTGCACACTATTACCTGTATACAGTACACCCTATAACAGCGGTGCACACTATTACCTGTATACTGTACACCCTATAACAGCGGTGCACACTATTACCTGTATACTGTACACCCTATAACAGCGGTGCACACTATTACCTATATACTGTACACCCTATAACAGCGGTGCACACTATTACCTGTATACTGTACACCCTATAACAGCGGTGCACACTATTACCTATATACAGTACACCCTATAACAGCGGTGCACACTATTACCTATATACTGTACACCCTATAACAGCGGTGCACACTATTACCTATATACTGTACACCCTATAACAGCGGTGCACACTATTACCTGTATACTGTACACCCTATAACAGCGGTGCACACTATTACCTATATACAGTACACCCTATAACAGCGGTGCACACTATTACCTGTATACTGTACACCCTATAACAGCGGTGCACACTATTACCTGTATACTGTGCACCCTATAACAGCGGTGCACACTATTACCTATATACTGTGCACCCTATAACAGCGGTGCACACTATTACCTGTATACTGTACACCCTAGAACAGCGGTGCACACTATTACCTGTATACTGTACACCCTATAACAGCGATGCACACTATTACCTGTATACTGTACACCCTATAACAGCGGTGCACACTATTACCTATATACTGTACACCCTAGAACAGCGGTGCACACTATTACCTATATACTGTACACCCTAGAACAGCGATGCACACTATTACCTATATACTGTACACCCTATAACAGCGGTGCACACTATTACCTGTATACTGTACACCCTATAACAGCGGTGCACACTATTACCTATATACAGTACACCCTATAACAGCGGTGCACACTATTACCTATATACTGTACACCCTATAACAGCGGTGCACACTATTACCTATATACTGTACACCCTATAACAGCGGTGCACACTATTACCTGTATACTGTACACCCTATAACAGCGGTGCACACTATTACCTATATACAGTACACCCTATAACAGCGGTGCACACTATTACCTGTATACTGTACACCCTATAACAGCGGTGCACACTATTACCTGTGTAACGGGTATTCCCCACCCAATCGCAGATTCTACTGTGTGAGTGCAGGAAACATATATTGTTACTCAGGTGTGGTGCATTACCTGTTGGCTCACAGGAGGGCTGAGCTTCCGCCACGGGGAACCTGGGGTAATTATACTAGGCGTGATCACTTACAACATCTTCTCGGTACAGCGCCTCCACCTGCGATGGCTCCCACCAGAGGGGGAGTGGTTCCTCGCAGGACAATCAATAATACCATACACAGTGCTTTATATAACGAAGGACTTTACTAACGACTAATAATGATAACCTGTGTCTCTCTCACGGTGAGACACTAACAGTGACGTCTCGCAGGACGATTCCCAAACACTAGGTGATCCCACCCAGTGTCCCAAGAACCCCACCCAATGTCCCGTACTCCTACAGAGATAGTCAATGGGTGACTGCGCAGTCACTAAGAACCTCTAGGCCTGTTGGTGCACATGTGATGGTATAATACCTGCCGAGCACTCCGGTGCTCGGGTCAGCAACAAACTTCTCAAAGGGTCAGACGTGTGATGAATCCGTCTGATCCAACCGAACTCCTTGCACGTGCGGACCGCTTCACAGGAACCGCAGCGTCTGCTGTGTCCCTGTCTAATCTAAATGGTACTAACGTGACAGGAACCCTAACCTAGGGCCTGTCCCTGTAGTACAGCAACCTGTAGTGGCTTGGGGAACTCCTAGGGCCTGCAGGGGTAATGACCTGTCCCACTCCCCCAACTACCCAAGTCCCTTCGGTAAGTGATCTGGAATGGACTAGAGTACTCTTCCATGCAGTACTTGGGCGTCTACCTACTGTTGGCTAGCCTAGTGCAGATCCTCTCCAGAATTCCTGCTCTCAGTTACCAGTTTATCCCTTCAGGCATCCTACCCCTAGCGCTACCTCAAGGTGACTAGAACAGCTATAGCCCTTCTCCAGACCCACTACTCTCTGACTAGTCCCAGCGCCTACCGCAGCAAGCTGTAGCTCACTTTTGACTGCAGCCAACGTGCTGCGCAACAAGGTGCCTGCCTGTCAGACCTCACAGCACTGACAGCCGTGACTCTGACAATGCAGCACTACACTAAGGGCAGCGTCCCTATCTTGGGCCTCCCTCAGCAATTACCCACTAACCTAGTGGGGAGTTGGGGCCTACCTGGGGTGTGGGTACCTATGGGGTGCAGGAGCTGCTCTCGCTCCCCGCACCTTGCTTCCCTCACAGCTCCCTGACTCCAACTCTCTGTAACCTTCCTTTCCCAGCTCCCACTAATGTAAGTGGCAGGGTCCCTAACCCGAGGGCTGCCCCTGGCAACACTCACCTTACTGGGGAGCTGAGCTATCTCGAGCCCTGGGGGTGCTGGCCTAGTACAGGGAGTCCCTGACTCCTGTACCCTACCTCCTTCCCTGGGCTGCTCCGGTCTCTGACTAATCTAACGTGCTGCAAGCCCGCCAAATGTATCTCTTTTCTCAGGGGTCTCCTAAGCCCTATTGGCTCCCTGGGGTCACATGGGGCTCGCAAAGGCTCTGGGGATATGTAGTCCCAGCTCAGAGCCTTCCCTGGTAGGCTAGGGGTTCGCGGGCTTTTCCCTACCTTCACTGCGCTTGCGCAAGCTTTCCCGGGCTGCCTCGATCTTCCCTCAGCTTTCCCTGCTCTCGCGCGAGCTATCCCTGTCTCGGGGGCTGTCCCTGCGCCTACGCGTCCCTGCGCATGCGCAACAGTGTCCTCAATGGCGGCGCCCTGCTTGTCCGGCCGCCGGGACCTTAGAGACGCGATCGCGGCCTTAGCAACCGCCCGATCGCGTCCCCGGCAACCGGCCGCAGGCAGGAGAAGCCGCGCTGCTCCCTGCTCCAGCCCCCACCCTTGGAAGCAGCCGTCGGGTCTCTCGACACCCGCGACCGAACTGCCCAAGGGGAGGGGGGTCTCCAGGAGCCACGGGAGCTCCAGGCTACACCTGTATACTGTGCACCCTATAACAGCGGTGCACACTATTACCTATATACTGTGCACCCTATAACAGCGGTGCACACTATTACCTATATACTGTGCACCCTATAACAGCGGTGCACACTATTACCTATATACTGTACACCCTAGAACAGCGGTGCACACTATTACCTGTATACTGTACACCCTATAACAGCGATGCACACTATTACCTGTATACTGTACACCCTATAACAGCGGTGCACACTATTACCTATATACTGTACACCCTAGAACAGCGGTGCACACTATTACCTATATACTGTACACCCTAGAACAGCGATGCACACTATTACCTATATACTGTACACCCTATAACAGCGGTGCACACTATTACCTATATACTGTGCACCCTATAACAGCGGTACACACTATTACCTGTATACTGTACACCCTAGAACAGCGGTGCACACTATTACCTATATACTGTACACCCTAGAACAGCGGTGCACACTATTACCTATATACAGTACACCCTATAACAGCGGTGCACACTATTACCTATATACAGTACACCCTATAACAGCGGTGCACACTATTACCTGTATACTGTACACCCTATAACAGCGGTGCACACTATTACCTGTATACTGTACACCCTATAACAGCGGTGCACACTATTACCTATATACTGTACACCCTATAACAGCGGTACACACTATTACCTGTATACTGTACACCCTATAACAGCGGTGCACACTATTACCTGTATACTGTACACCCTATAACAGCGGTGCACACTATTACCTATATACTGTACACCCTATAACAGCGGTGCACACTATTACCTGTATACTGTACACCCTATAACAGCGGTGCACACTATTACCTATATACTGTACACCCTATAACAGCGGTACACACTATTACCTGTATACTGTACACCCTATAACAGCGGTGCACACTATTACCTATATACTGTGCACCCTATAACAGCGGTGCACACTATTACCTGTATACTGTACACCCTAGAACAGCGGTGCACACTATTACCTGTATACTGTACACCCTATAACAGCGATGCACACTATTACCTGTATACTGTACACCCTATAACAGCGGTGCACACTATTACCTATATACTGTACACCCTAGAACAGCGGTGCACACTATTACCTATATACTGTACACCCTAGAACAGCGATGCACACTATTACCTATATACTGTACACCCTATAACAGCGGTGCACACTATTACCTGTATACTGTACACCCTATAACAGCGGTGCACACTATTACCTATATACAGTACACCCTATAACAGCGGTGCACACTATTACCTATATACTGTACACCCTATAACAGCGGTGCACACTATTACCTATATACTGTACACCCTATAACAGCGGTGCACACTATTACCTGTATACTGTACACCCTATAACAGCGGTGCACACTATTACCTATATACAGTACACCCTATAACAGCGGTGCACACTATTACCTGTATACCCTATAACAGCGGTGCACACTATTACCTGTATACTGTGCACCCTATAACAGCGGTGCACACTATTACCTATATACTGTGCACCCTATAACAGCGGTGCACACTATTACCTATATACTGTACACCCTAGAACAGCGGTGCACACTATTACCTGTATACTGTACACCCTATAACAGCGATGCACACTATTACCTGTATACTGTACACCCTATAACAGCGGTGCACACTATTACCTATATACTGTACACCCTAGAACAGCGGTGCACACTATTACCTATATACTGTACACCCTAGAACAGCGATGCACACTATTACCTATATACTGTACACCCTATAACAGCGGTGCACACTATTACCTATATACTGTGCACCCTATAACAGCGGTACACACTATTACCTGTATACTGTACACCCTAGAACAGCGGTGCACACTATTACCTATATACTGTACACCCTAGAACAGCGGTGCACACTATTACCTATATACAGTACACCCTATAACAGCGGTGCACACTATTACCTATATACAGTACACCCTATAACAGCGGTGCACACTATTACCTGTATACTGTACACCCTATAACAGCGGTGCACACTATTTCCTGTATACTGTACACCCTATAACAGCGGTGCACACTATTACCTATATACTGTACACCCTATAACAGCGGTACACACTATTACCTGTATACTGTACACCCTATAACAGCGGTGCACACTATTACCTGTATACTGTACACCCTATAACAGCGGTGCACACTATTACCTATATACTGTACACCCTATAACAGCGGTGCACACTATTACCTGTATACTGTACACCCTATAACAGCGGTGCACACTATTACCTATATACTGTACACCCTATAACAGCGGTACACACTATTACCTGTATACTGTACACCCTATAACAGCGGTGCACACTATTACCTATATACAGTACACCCTATAACAGCAGTGCACACTATTACCTATATACTGTACACCCTATAACAGCGGTACACACTATTACCTATATACTGTACACCCTATAACAGCGGTGCACACTATTACCTATATACTGTACACCCTATAACAGCGGTGCACACTATTACCTATATACTGTACACCCTATAACAGCGGTGCACACTATTACCTGTATACTGTACACCCTATAACAGCGGTGCACACTATTACCTATATACTGTACAACCTATAACAGCGGTACACACTATTACCTATATACTGTACACCCTATAACAGCGGTGCACACTCTTACCTGTATACTGTACACCCTATAACAGCGGTGCACACTATTACCTGTATACTGTACACCCTATAACAGCGGTGCACACTATTACCTGTATACTGTACACCCTATAACAGCGGTGCACACTATTACCTGTATACTGTACACCCTATAACAGCGGTGCACACTATTACCTATATACTGTACAACCTATAACAGCGGTACACACTATTACCTATATACTGTACACCCTATAACAGCGGTGCACACTCTTACCTGTATACTGTACACCCTATAACAGCGGTGCACACTATTACCTGTATACTGTACACCCTATAACAGCGGTGCACACTATTACCTGTATACTGTACACCCTATAACAGCGGTGCACACTATTACCTATATACTGTACACCCTATAACAGCGGTGCACACTATTACCTATATACTGTACACCCTATAACAGCGGTGCACACTATTACCTATATACTGTACACCCTATAACAGCGGTGCACACTATTACCTATATACTGTACACCCTATAACAGCGGTGCACACTATTACCTATATAATGTACACCCTATAACAGCGGTGCACACTATTACCTGTATACTGTACACCCTATAACAGCGGTGCACACTATTACCTATATACTGTACACCCTATAACAGCGGTGCACACTATTACCTGTATACTGTACAACCTATAACAGCGGTGCACACTATTACCTGTATACTGTACACCCTATAACAGCGGTGCACACTATTACCTATATACTGTACAACCTATAACAGCGGTGCACACTATTACCTATATACTGTACGCCCTATAACAGCGGTGCACACTATTACCTATATACTGTACGCCCTATAACAGCGGTGCACACTATTACCTATATACAGTACACCCTATAACAGCGGTGCACACTATTACCTGTATACTGTACACCCTATAACAGCGGTACACACTATTACCTATATACTGTACAACCTATAACAGCGGTGCACACTATTACCTATATACTGTACAACCTATAACAGCGGTGCACACTATTACCTATATACAGTACACCCTATAACAGCGGTGCACACTATTACCTATATACTGTACACCCTATAACAGCGGTGCACACTATTACCTATATACAGTACACCCTATAACAGCGGTGCACACTATTACCTGTATACTGTACACCCTATAACAGCGGTACACACTATTACCTGTATACTGTACACCCTATAACAGCGGTGCACACTATTACCTGTATACTGTACACCCTATAACAGCGGTGCACACTATTACCTGTATACTGTACACCCTATAACAGCGGTGCACACTATTACCTATATACTGTACACCCTATAACAGCGGTACACACTATTACCTGTATACTGTACACCCTATAACAGCGGTGCACACTATTACCTATATACTGTACACCCTATAACAGCGGTACACACTATTACCTGTATACTGTACACCCTATAACAGCGGTGCACACTATTACCTATATACTGTACACCCTATAACAGCGGTACACACTATTACCTGTATACTGTACACCCTATAACAGCGGTGCACACTATTACCTGTATACTGTACACCCTATAACAGCGGTGCACACTATTACCTGTATACTGTACACCCTATAACAGCGGTGCACACTATTACCTATATACTGTACACCCTATAACAGCGGTGCACACTATTACCTATATACTGTACACCCTATAACAGCGGTGCACACTATTACCTATATACTGTACAACCTATAACAGCAGTGCACACTATTACCTATATACTGTACACCCTATAACAGCGGTGCACACTATTACCTATATACTGTACACCCTATAACAGCGGTGCACACTATTACCTATATACTGTACAACCTATAACAGCGGTGCACACTATTACCTATATACTGTGCACCCTATAACAGCGGTGCACACTATTACCTATATACTGTACAACCTATAACAGCAGTGCACACTATTACCTATATACTGTGCACCCTATAACAGCGGTGCACACTATTACCTATATACTGTACAACCTATAACAGCGGTGCACACTATTACCTATATACTGTACAACCTATAACAGCGATGCACACTATTACCTATATACTGTACAACCTATAACAGCGGTGCACACTATTACCTATATACTGTGCACCCTATAACAGCGGTGCACACTATTACCTATATACTGTGCACCCTATAACAGCGGTGCACACTATTACCTATATACTGTACAACCTATAACAGCTGTGCACACTATTACCTATATACTGTGCACCCTATAACAGCGGTGCACACTATTACCTATATACTGTACAACCTATAACAGCGGTGCACACTATTACCTATATACTGTACACCCTATAACAGCGGTGCACACTATTACCTATATACTGTACACCCTATAACAGCGGTGCACACTCTTACCTATATACTGTACACCCTATAACAGCGGTGCACACTCTTACCTATATACTGTACACCCTATAACAGCGGTGCACACTCTTACCTATATACTGTACACCCTATAACAGCGGTGCACACTATTACCTATATACTGTGCACCCTATAACAGCGGTGCACACTATTACCTATATACTGTGCACCCTATAACAGCGGTGCACACTATTACCTATATACTGTGCACCCTATAACAGCGGTGCACACTATTACCTATATACTGTACACCCTATAACAGCGGTGCACACTATTACCTATATACTGTGCACCCTATAACAGCGGTGCACACTATTACCTATATACTGTACACCCTATAACAGCGGTGCACACTATTACCTATATACTGTACACCCTATAACAGCGGTGCACACTATTACCTATATACTGTGCACCCTATAACAGCGGTGCACACTATTACCTATATACTGTGCACCCTATAACAGCGGTGCACACTATTACCTATATACTGTGCACCCTATAACAGCGGTGCACACTATTACCTATATACTGTGCACCCTATAACAGCGGTGCACACTATTACCTATATACTGTACACCCTATAACAGCGGTGCACACTATTACCTATATACTGTGCACCCTATAACAGCGGTGCACACTATTACCTATATACTGTACAACCTATAACAGCGGTGCACACTATTACCTGTATACTGTACACCCTATAACAGCGGTGCACACTATTACCTGTATACTGTACACCCTATAACAGCGGTGCACACTATTACCTGTATACTGTACACCCTATAACAGCGGTGCACACTATTACCTGTATACTGTACGCCCTATAACAGCGGTGCACACTATTACCTATATACTGTACGCCCTATAACAGCGGTGCACACTATTACCTATATACTGTACGCCCTATAACAGCGGTGCACACTATTACCTATATACAGTACACGCTATAACAGCGGTGCACACTATTACCTGTATACTGTACACCCTATAACAGCGGTACACACTATTACCTATATACTGTACAACCTATAACAGCGGTGCACACTATTACCTATATACTGTACAACCTATAACACCGGTGCACACTATTACCTATATACAGTACACCCTATAACAGCGGTGCACACTATTACCTATATACTGTACACCCTATAACAGCGGTGCACACTATTACCTATATACAGTACACCCTATAACAGCGGTGCACACTATTACCTGTATACTGTACACCCTATAACAGCGGTACACACTATTACCTGTATACTGTACACCCTATAACAGCGGTGCACACTATTACCTGTATACTGTACACCCTATAACAGCGGTGCACACTATTACCTGTATACTGTACACCCTATAACAGCGGTGCACACTATTACCTATATACTGTACACCCTATAACAGCGGTACACACTATTACCTGTATACTGTACACCCTATAACAGCGGTGCACACTATTACCTATATACTGTACACCCTATAACAGCGGTACACACTATTACCTGTATACTGTACACCCTATAACAGCGGTGCACACTATTACCTATATACTGTACACCCTATAACAGCGGTACACACTATTACCTGTATAATGTACACCCTATAACAGCGGTGCACACTATTACCTGTATACTGTACACCCTATTACAGCGGTGCACACTATTACCTGTATACTGTACACCCTATAACAGCGGTGCACACTATTACCTATATACTGTACACCCTATAACAGCGGTGCACACTATTACCTATATACTGTACACCCTATAACAGCGGTGCACACTATTACCTATATACTGTACAACCTATAACAGCAGTGCACACTATTACCTATATACTGTACACCCTATAACAGCGGTGCACACTATTACCTATATACTGTACACCCTATAACAGCGGTGCACACTATTACCTATATACTGTACAACCTATAACAGCGGTGCACACTATTACCTATATACTGTGCACCCTATAACAGCGGTGCACACTATTACCTATATACTGTACAACCTATAACAGCAGTGCACACTATTACCTATATACTGTGCACCCTATAACAGCGGTGCACACTATTACCTATATACTGTACAACCTATAACAGCGGTGCACACTATTACCTATATACTGTACAACCTATAACAGCGATGCACACTATTACCTATATACTGTGCACCCTATAACAGCGGTGCACACTATTACCTATATACTGTACAACCTATAACAGCGGTGCACACTATTACCTATATACTGTGCACCCTATAACAGCGGTGCACACTATTACCTATATACTGTACAACCTATAACAGCGGTGCACACTATTACCTATATACTGTACACCCTATAACAGCGGTGCACACTATTACCTATATACTGTGCACCCTATAACAGCGGTGCACACTATTACCTATATACTGTGCACCCTATAACAGCGGTGCACACTATTACCTATATACTGTACACCCTATAACAGCGGTGCACACTCTTACCTATATACTGTACACCCTATAACAGCGGTGCACACTCTTACCTATATACTGTACACCCTATAACAGCGGTGCACACTATTACCTATATACTGTGCACCCTATAACAGCGGTGCACACTATTACCTATATACTGTACACCCTATAACAGCGGTGCACACTATTACCTATATACTGTGCACCCTATAACAGCGGTGCACACTATTACCTATATACTGTACAACCTATAACAGCGGTGCACACTATTACCTATATACTGTGCACCCTATAACAGCGGTGCACACTATTACCTATATACTGTACACCCTATAACAGCGGTGCACACTATTACCTATATACTGTGCACCCTATAACAGCGGTGCACACTATTACCTATATACTGTGCACCCTATAACAGCGGTGCACACTATTACCTATATACTGTACACCCTATAACAGCGGTGCACACTATTACCTATATACTGTGCACCCTATAACAGCGGTGCACACTATTACCTATATACTGTGCACCCTATAACAGCGGTGCACACTATTACCTATATACTGTACAACCTATAACAGCGGTGCACACTATTACCTATATACTGTACACCCTATAACAGCGGTGCACACTATTACCTATATACTGTGCACCCTATAACAGCGGTGCACACTATTACCTATATACTGTGCACCCTATAACAGCGGTGCACACTATTACCTATATACTGTACACCCTATAACAGCGGTGCACACTCTTACCTATATACTGTACACCCTATAACAGCGGTGCACACTCTTACCTATATACTGTACACCCTATAACAGCGGTGCACACTATTACCTATATACTGTGCACCCTATAACAGCGGTGCACACTATTACCTATATACTGTACACCCTATAACAGCGGTGCACACTATTACCTATATACTGTGCACCCTATAACAGCGGTGCACACTATTACCTATATACTGTACACCCTATAACAGCGGTGCACACTATTACCTATATACTGTGCACCCTATAACAGCGGTGCACACTATTACCTATATACTGTACACCCTATAACAGCGGTGCACACTATTACCTATATACTGTGCACCCTATAACAGCGGTGCACACTATTACCTATATACTGTACACCCTATAACAGCGGTGCACACTATTACCTGTATACTGTACACCCTATAACAGCGGTGCACACTATTACCTGTATACTGTACACCCTATAACAGCGGTGCACACTATTACCTATATACTGTGCACCCTATAACAGCGATGCACACTATTACCTATATACAGTACACCCTATAACAGCGGTGCACACTATTACCTATATACAGTACACCCTATAACAGCGGTGCACACTATTACCTATATACTGTACACCCTAGAACAGCGGTGCACACTATTACCTATATACTGTACACCCTAGAACAGCAGTGCACACTATTACCTATATACTGTACACCCTAGAACAGCGGTGCACACTATTACCTATATACAGTACACCCTATAACAGCGGTGCACACTCTTACCTGTATACTGTACACCCTATAACAGCGGTGCACACTATTACCTGTATACTGTACACCCTATAACAGCGGTGCACACTATTACCTGTATACTGTACACCCTATAACAGCGGTGCACACTATTACCTATATACTGTACACCCTATAACAGCGGTACACACTATTACCTGTATACTGTACACCCTATAACAGCGGTGCACACTATTACCTGTATACTGTACACCCTATAACAGCGGTGCACACTATTACCTGTATACTGTACACCCTATAACAGCGGTGCACACTATTACCTATATACTGTACACCCTATAACAGCGGTACACACTATTACCTGTATACTGTACACCCTATAACAGCGGTGCACACTATTACCTGTATACTGTACACCCTATAACAGCGGTGCACACTATTACCTGTATACTGTACACCCTATAACAGCGGTGCACACTATTACCTGTATACTGTACACCCTATAACAGCGGTGCACACTATTACCTATATACAGTACACCCTAGAACAGCGGTGCACACTATTACCTATATACAGTACACCCTATAACAGCGGTGCACACTATTACCTATATACTGTACACCCTAGAACAGCGGTGCACACTATTACCTATATACTGTACACCCTAGAACAGCGGTGCACACTATTACCTGTATACTGTACACCCTATAACAGCGGTGCACACTATTACCTGTATACTGTACACCCTATAACAGCGGTGCACACTATTACCTGTATACTGTACACCCTATAACAGCGGTGCACACTATTACCTATATACTGTACACCCTATAACAGCGGTGCACACTATTACCTATATACTGTGCACCCTATAACAGCGGTGCACACTATTACCTGTATACTGTACACCCTATAACAGCGGTGCACACTATTACCTGTATACTGTACACCCTATAACAGCGGTGCACACTATTACCTGTATACAGTACACCCTATAACAGCGGTGCACACTATTACCTATATACTGTGCACCCTATAACAGCGGTGCACACTATTACCTGTATACTGTACACCCTATAACAGCGGTGCACACTATTACCTATATACTGTGCACCCTATAACAGCGGTGCACACTATTACCTGTATACTGTACACCCTATAACAGCGGTGCACACTATTACCTGTATACTGTACACCCTATAACAGCGGTGCACACTATTACCTATATACTGTGCACCCTATAACAGCGGTGCACACTATTACCTGTATACTGTACAACCTATAACAGCGGTGCACACTATTACCTGTATACTGTACACCCTATAACAGCGGTGCACACTATTACCTGTATACTGTACAACCTATAACAGCGGTGCACACTATTACCTGTATACTGTACACCCTATAACAGCGGTGCACACTATTACCTATATACTGTACACCCTATAACAGCGGTGCACACTATTACCTATATACTGTACACCCTATAACAGCGGTGCACACTATTACCTATATACTGTACACCCTATAACAGCGGTGCACACTATTACCTATATACTGTACACCCTATAACAGCGGTGCACACTATTACCTATATACTGTACAACCTATAACAGCGGTGCACACTATTACCTGTATACTGTACACCCTATAACAGCGGTGCACACTATTACCTGTATACTGTACACCCTATAACAGCGGTGCACACTATTACCTATATACTGTACACCCTATAACAGCGGTGCACACTATTACCTGTATACTGTACACCCTATAACAGCGGTGCACACTATTACCTGTATACTGTACACCCTATAACAGCGGTGCACACTATTACCTATATACTGTGCACCCTATAACAGCGGTGCACACTATTACCTGTATACTGTGCACCCTATAACAGCGGTGCACACTATTACCTATATACTGTACACCCTATAACAGCGGTGCACACTATTACCTGTATACTGTACACCCTATAACAGCGGTGCACACTATTACCTATATACTGTGCACCCTATAACAGCGGTGCACACTATTACCTGTATACTGTGCACCCTATAACAGCGGTGCACACTATTACCTGTATACTGTACACCCTATAACAGCGGTGCACACTATTACCTGTATACTGTGCACCCTATAACAGCGGTGCACACTATTACCTGTATACTGTACACCCTATAACAGCGGTGCACACTATTACCTGTATACTGTACACCCTATAACAGCGGTGCACACTATTACCTGTATACAGTACACCCTATAACAGCGGTGCACACTATTACCTATATACTGTGCACCCTATAACAGCGGTGCACACTATTACCTGTATACTGTACACCCTATAACAGCGGTGCACACTATTACCTATATACTGTGCACCCTATAACAGCGGTGCACACTATTACCTGTATACTGTACACCCTATAACAGCGGTGCACACTATTACCTGTATACTGTACACCCTATAACAGCGGTGCACACTATTACCTGTATACTGTGCACCCTATAACAGCGGTGCACACTATTACCTGTATACTGTGCACCCTATAACAGCGGTGCACACTATTACCTGTATACTGTACACCCTATAACAGCGGTGCACACTATTACCTGTATACTGTACAACCTATAACAGCGGTGCACACTATTACCTGTATACTGTACAACCTATAACAGCGGTGCACACTATTACCTGTATACTGTACAACCTATAACAGCGGTGCACACTATTACCTGTATACTGTACACCCTATAACAGCGGTGCACACTATTACCTGTATACTGTACAACCTATAACAGCGGTGCACACTATTACCTGTATACTGTACACCCTATAACAGCGGTGCACACTATTACCTGTATACTGCACAACCTATAACAGCGGTGCACACTATTACCTGTATACTGTACACCCTATAACAGCGGTGCACACTCTTACCTGTATACTGTACACCCTATAACAGCGGTGCACACTCTTACCTGTATACTGTACACCCTATAACAGCGGTGCACACTCTTACCTGTATACTGTACACCCTATAACAGCGGTGCACACTATTACCTATATACTGTGCACCCTATAACAGCGGTGCACACTATTACCTATATACTGTACAACCTATAACAGCGGTGCACACTATTACCTATATACTGTACACCCTATAACAGCGGTGCACACTATTACCTATATACTGTACACCCTATAACAGCGGTGCACACTATTACCTGTATACTGTACACCCTATAACAGCGGTGCACACTATTACCTGTATAATGTACACCCTATAACAGCGGTGCACACTATTACCTATATACTGTACACCCTATAACAGCGGTGCACACTATTACCTATATACTGTACACCCTATAACAGCGGTGCACACTATTACCTATATACTGTACACCCTATAACAGCGGTGCACACTATTACCTGTATACTGTACAACCTATAACAGCGGTGCACACTATTACCTGTATACTGTACACCCTATAACAGCGGTGCACACTATTACCTATATACTGTACACCCTATAACAGCGGTGCACACTATTACCTATATACTGTGCACCCTATAACAGCGGTGCACACTATTACCTGTATACTGTACACCCTATAACAGCGGTGCACACTATTACCTGTATACTGTACAACCTATAACAGCGGTGCACACTATTACCTGTATACTGTACACCCTATAACAGCGGTGCACACTATTACCTGTATACTGCACAACCTATAACAGCGGTGCACACTATTACCTATATACTGTACACCCTATAACAGCGGTGTACACTCTTACCTGTATACTGTACACCCTATAACAGCGGTGCACACTCTTACCTGTATACTGTACACCCTATAACAGCGGTGCACACTATTACCTATATACTGTACACCCTATAACAGCGGTGCACACTATTACCTATATACTGTGCACCCTATAACAGCGGTGCACACTATTACCTATATACTGTACAACCTATAACAGCGGTGCACACTATTACCTATATACTGTACACCCTATAACAGCGGTGCACACTCTTACCTGTATACTGTACACCCTATAACAGCGGTGCACACTCTTACCTGTATACTGTACACCCTATAACAGCGGTGCACACTATTACCTATATACTGTGCACCCTATAACAGCGGTGCACACTATTACCTATATACTGTACAACCTATAACAGCGGTGCACACTATTACCTATATACTGTACAAAATCAATAGTGGTGAAGATATCGCTCAGACCCAGTAAGTCACTATACACAAAAACCAGGTGCATGGGGAGATATTTATATAGTAGAAAGCACAAGAAAAGTGACCGAGGTCACAACAGTCCCCTTTTAGAACGCACTCATGGTAAATGAACAGATATATACAAAAGGATGTAATATTCACAGAAAGCACGAGGGTGTCCAACTCAACCGAGCACCTAAGATAACCTACGATGGCAGAACAGTCTAAACTGTTAAGATCAAAAATAATAAACTTTTAATAGTATTCAAAAAACAACGACGAAACACAAGTGACACAGTATGCAAAAGTGTGTTAAAAATGGGGTAAAATAAACCCCCACGTTGGGAACAAGTAATGGGGGGTAATTAGTAGTAGGGGAACATCGATTGAAGTATGAACACTCATACTGTACCATACAGTATGAGACGGTATATACATACAAATACATACAAGTGCACTACCCTGAGGTATAGCTACTGAATGACTGAATAGTCTGTGATAGAGTCTGAACCTCACTGGGTTGTAGACACAAAACACAAAACGTAAACTGCTATAGTACACAGGCTGCTGGGAATCAATCTCTCTTCAGTCTGTGTCAATGTGCCAATATTTATTTATTTATTAAAATGTTTTACCAGGAAGTAATACATTGAGAGTTACCGCTCGTTTTCAAGTATGTCCTGGACACAGAGTTAATGACAAATAATACATGGTTACAAATACAGTTACATCAATGAACAGGGTATACATTATATACAATACATTGCATGCACAGCTAGAGGAGATGTATATTATATGCGTATGTAACAGTTACAGACCAGATTAAAATGTGAGACAGCCTTAGTTTTGAAAGAACTTAAACTGGTGGTGGATGTGAGAGTCTCCGGTAGATTGTTCCAGTTTTGGGGTGCACGGTAAGAGAAGGAGGAGCGGCCGGATACTTTGTTGAGCCTTGGGACCATGAATAGTCTTTTGGAGTCTGATCTCAGGTGATAAGTGCTGCATGTGGTAGGGGTGAGGAGCTTGTTCAGGTAGCTGGGTAGCTTGCCTATAAAGAATTTGAAGGCAAGACAGGAAAGGTGAACTTTGCGCCTAGACTCGAGTGATGACCAATCTAGTTCTTTGAGCATTTCGCAGTGATGTGTGTTGTAGTTGCATTGGAGAACGAAACGACAAATTGAATTGTAGAGGGTGTCACGTTTACTAAGGTGGGTTTGGGGTGCCGAGCCATATACTATGTCTCCATAGTCAATAATTGGCATTAGCATTTGCTGTGTGATACGCTTTCTGACCAGGAGACTTAGGGAGGATTTGTTCCTATAAAGTACCCCTACTTTGGCATAGGTTTTGGATGTCAGGGTATCAATATGCATTCCAAATGTTAAGTGGGAGTCAAACCATATGCCCAGGTATTTAAAACTAGTAACAGGAGTTAGGGTGATATCACAACAGCCTGTATATAGATGGTATATTCCGTGATACCAGGGTATGAATGGAACCACAAAAAAGCAGTCCAATATAAGTCATAGCATGACTAAATGAAAAATCCGGGTATACAACCATAAATCTTGTAGAGGCTAGAACGCTAACATCCTCCATACATCGTCCCGCTCGTGGACGCCACCGACGTGACGTCACCACGCCCCGACGCACGTTTCGTGTGACGTATCACATTTCTACTACGTACTGTACACCCTATAACAGCGGTGCACACTATTACCTACATACTGTGCACTCTCTATAACATCAGTGCACACTATAAAACACATACAAATTCAGCTCTTAATCATAGGTCCCCTGACTGCCCCGTAAAGCTGTATTACACAAGGGATATTTTCCAGGTTTCCTATCTCCTTAAAGTTGCAGTCGCCCATAATATCATACACTGTGGTTGCAAACAACGTTAATGCATTTAGCTACTTGACACCTTAACTAGGAGATTTTACTGTAAAACATGCGGATGTCAAAGTGTAAAGTTATTTCTAGTCATGACCTCATTGGTGGGACTGCACCTGTAGCTACTTGGCTACCTGAAGTGCCAGCAACATATTGCAGGGTGACGTATGTTAGGTCCTCTGGTAAGAAGAGATTGAGGTTGCTGTACTAAATGATGCCACACATCAGAAAAGATAATAAATTAGGGAATGACAATCCATGGCTGAGATAGAAAATGGGAGAGACACAATCCCAATAATAAAGTAACACTCACAATTTGTAGTTGATTGGCCAATTCCCTTTAAAAAGCACACATGGGTAGTGAAAATGTTTGCCTGTATTTGGAACATGCAACCCAGAGCAGCGACGTTTCAGGCACATACAGGGACAATACAGAAATGATGCATTGGTTCAACAGGAAGTTACCTCATTCAACGTCCGAAGAGCTAGAACGTCCCGTTGCCAAGCGATCACTGGAGGAACCGCCTCCTCTATTACAGACATTCTCCGATGTGACTGGAGGAACCCGTGTAGTGACGCCAAACAAAGTGATTTCATCATAATGCGGATAACATATTAAATAGAACGCCACGCACATAATTTTTTCTTCAATCACGTATTGAAAGGACCACGTCGTTTTTATAAGCAAGAATATGAAGAAACCCCAGAAGACTGAAAACCAGATATAATAATATAATTAGAACTCTGACATGGACTTATGATCATGTGTAACCGTACGTATCCCAAGTCTTATATCTATCATTAGCACATGATGTAATCAATTTTATAGTGATGGAATAGTGAATAATATATCAATAACACCAACATACCAATATCTTAAAAAATCAACATGCCAATATACTGAAAACCCAAAACCACACCATCCATACATCGTTAATCCATTAATCAATGATAGTAACTTCAAAAAAATCTATACATCCAAGACGGTACCTCATTGATAAACAACTTATAAATCCACTTTTACAAAAATACCTTTAAATCCACTAACCCATTCATTCCCTTTGGGAACACGCAACCTAGTTAGAAAATCCACTTGGATTCCTTCCTAAGCAGAAAATGTCCCTATCTCGTCCACCTTTCAGTGGCAATACCTCATCTATCATTAGATATCTTCATTGGCTTACATCTCATCTAGTGAACGTGTCTAGTCTAAGATACAGTCGCTGCACCCTTATGCTGACATTGCATGTTACCTGCTACAATCAGTACAGGTGGATGCTGTGCAGCCTTACCTGTGCCAAACCACAGAAACACACGTCTATGAATGTTTGTTTTGAGTTCTGGGTTGGTTTCTATCTCGACATGTACTGTGTACTAAGGGCTTTATAATAGGACTTTCCAGGCAGGTGCATTCTGTCTGGCAAATTCCTTTCTAGGGTGGCAACGAAGTTGAACTAAAGCGCACACTGAGGGAGGCAGACCTGGAACGGGCGTGGGGGAGAGCTTACGTTATGGAATATGGAAGGCAATCGCAATTACAAGCGCAGCTGCTGACCAAACTACGGACTCGTGGGCTTTGCTATAGCGATCATGGGGGGCTCCGCTCTCCCACCACCCCTGTCGGTGGCCCATCTCTCGCTTCAGACAGGCGGGGGGAGATAGCATGGGGCTGCGGGACCCCGGCATTAAACAGAAGGTAAGCCGGCAGAGAAATTAGCAGCTGTTACACAAGGTACGCATGGTTCTCCATAGGAAGCTCCGTATGTGCCTCACTCTACAGCTGCTAAATTGATTGGTCCACAGGCACCTTGCATCCAGACGCTGGGGGGGATCTGGAGGGTGCTAGACAGGATGATAGGGTGTGGATCCTCTAGCGAGAGGCACCCTTACCAATGGGTTCCGTGGGATGAAGAAAAGGCTGTCTGTTACACAAGGGACTGCCATTTAAACGTGACAACAGGGTGAAAAGCAATGTGCCTCTCTGGTGATGCTGCAGGGGCAGCCGAAGATGAGATATGTTTGATGTCCACTGTAAATGAAGAAAACACTGTTTGTGAGAGAAGTTCCTGGCGCAAATTGTTTATCACGTAAATGTGACAATGTGAATAGAGGCGCTAAACCCTAAGAGTGATCACTAAAATTATAGTGAAAAAATATTGTGACATATAAAATACAATGTGCAAATGTTAGTGGAAATACTAGTGCAAAAGTGATCAAATTAAAGTTGTAACCCCCTGCTCAACCCCTCTGGTAGTGCCTGTCTTCACTGGTCCCAAACCGTAGAAATGTATTCTCACAATACAGGGGGAGCATATAGGGAGAGAGAAAAAAACAGGCAAAACAATCTAAGTTTAGATGGTTCTGAAAAAAGTGATTTAAATATCAGCTGATATCTTGGCTCTTCTGTGCAGCCTTCCACAAGATTAAAGATGTTTAAAAGCACGTCCAAAACTGTGGCAAAGAGTTTTCTCCCTCAGCAAAGAAAAAAAAATGTATCCCTAGCACAGATCAATAAAATGAAAATGTTTTTTATATATGTAGCCAGGTCACCCTTTGCCCCCTTCGACCTCCCTTGGAGCATCCGTGGCCACGGACGATGGCGGGTACTGCCGGAGGCCTGCGGCAGACCCGACGGCCATTCCGGAGGGTGGGGGGCGAGGAGGGAGCAGCGCGTCTCTCCCTGCAGGTTGCCGGTTGCTGGGGACGTGATCGGGCCGTTGCTTCGGCCGCGGTCGCGTCGCTAAGGTCCCGGCGGCTCAGTAATCCTGGCGCCGCCATTGCTCTGCGCATTGCGCATGCGCTGGAGACGGCTAGCGCAAAAGGCCCCCGAACAGCTCGCGCATGCGCGGCGGGAACTTCAGGGGCAAGGATGAGTCGCGCGAGCGTGAGAATAGGTAGGGAAACAGTGAGGCGGCCATTAGATGTTCGCGCATGCGCAGGGAAGGCGCGCACGCGGCCCCAATGTTATTGCAGGTGCCTCGGGACTACAACTCCCATGAGGCTTAGGGCCACGCACCCCAGGTGCCTCATAGGAGCCCATAGGGCTGCAGGACTGCCAGGAGAAGTGGATACATTTGGCGGGCTGGCAGCTACGTGTGAGTCAGAGCAAGGAGCAGACAAGGAAAGGAGGTAGGGTACAGGAGAGAGGGACCCCCTGTACTAGGCCAGCACCCCCTTGGCCCAAGATAGCTCTAAGTTACCCCATGATAGTGAGTGTTGCCAGGGATAGTCTCAGGTTAGGGACCCCTGTCACTTGCTGTAGTTAGGGCTGGGGAATAGGAAGGGATAAGGGGGCTGGTGTTAGTTTGCAGAGCGTTGAGCGTAGTATGAGGCAACTGGGGGGTTCATAGCGGTAACCAATCCGGGGAGCCATAGCCCAGGGCCCGTGCTATGAGTAGGGGGGTGCAGGGACTTACCTGCATAGGATAGGCACCCCGCATGCCCTAGGAGTTTCCCCCTTAAGCCACTTAAGGATGCTGTGCTATAGGGACGGCCTATAGTGCAGTGTGTGCCAAGTTGCTATACTGTCAGATAGGGACTCAGCGGATGCTGCGGTTCCAGTGACGGAGTTCGGACCCACGTTGGGGTCCACCGAGAATATCGCCAGGATAGGATCAGACGGATTCATCGCACGTCTGACCCTTTGTGAAGCGTTGCTGATCCGAGCACTGGAGTGCTCGGCAGGTATCTACAGTTCTAAGTGCACCAACGGGCCCTTAGTGTAACTGTGACTGCGCAGTCCTCAG
>NC_134486.1:23479462-23570614 GCF_040206685.1 Ascaphus truei
TGTTGCTTCCCATTCATTGACGGGTGGCCTTGATTTCTAGACATCATTTTGCCTCTCATCCTCAGCATGTAATCTACTGTAGGCTGATTGTTGTACACTTATTTTTGATCAGATTGCTCTGAAAGAAACAACTGGTTTTAGCCCTGTCTCCTCATCTGTTCCCATTATTTATCCACATGCTCGGTTGTGGTAAATGCCATGCAGTTTACCAGAGCAGAAACTGGGCACACGCTAAGGGTGATAAAAATGTGCGATCTTATTTTGGCGAATTGCTTGATATTGCCAGGAATTGGAGTTTAGTTAATAACATATAAGTTAAACATATTGCTGTGGTAAAAGGCCCTTTATCACTGCTTTACCACCGGCAATATGGCTTTAGTGATTAGCTCTATAATAGCGCTATAAATTAAATTGGCTAAGTCAAGAGTTAGTGACTATAGCATTAATTATCAATGTATTGAAGTGGTTTGTACTGATTGACATGCTTGCGTTGTCTTGCTATTGCTAGAGTAATAGGGGGATTTAGTGATTGGGCACATGACATACATTAAGATAACGGATTGTATCAGATTCTCTGCAACCTTACCACATTTTCCCTTTTTCTGTGCGCCAATCAAAAACTGGCAAATGTATGTTGTGATAAAATGATTTAAATAGCAGACCTGTGTTTGTTGTGAGCATCCTTCATTAACAGGTTGCTTACCTCTGCTGAGGACAGATGAATATATACATCCATGTTTGGTTGTGTACTGTATGTATATTTCTATTATACCATACTGGGGCAGTCCCTCTTAGGTCCAAAGTGAAGTAATTACAGTGCAATGTGTAAGGGGTGTCATCTGGGTGATTGATGCCGTTTTAACCAAATCTGACTTTTGAGGGGTTTGATTTGCTCTGGCTGCTCCCTTCTGTGTGATGTCCCTGTGTTATCAGCAAGTGCTGAAACAGTCTGAGTCCCACCTTCCCTTATCTTTATTGGTTCTCTGATAAGGACAGGGTGGGATAAGGGGAAAGAAAACACCTGATTGACAAACACTTCCCCATTCAGAGGCCCGAAGAAATTCAACCGGCCGACTATGTGGGATTGTACCTTTAAGAGCTTCTACTTAAATCCGTAGAACACTGGCTTTCAACCTTGCGAGAACTATTTATACTATTGTAGACTCCTCGTGGAGGACTACTAGTTTCTGTAAAGGGTTACTGGCCTTAAGGGGTTAACTGTGTGGGCTCACTCAGGTTACTCCCTTTCCCTATCAATCATGAATATATTCGTGCCTTATGTTCTAGTAGCAGGTTCTTCAGAGTTCTGACTGGGGTCCTCACTGTGAGTCCTGTACATAGGTTTGTGTGTTTAGGAATCTGTACTAAGATGTGTCCTGTCATCCTTTATTGTTTTCCAGTTAGTACACGCTAATTCTAAGAAAGCACCTGTCATAAGGATCAGGATGCCTAATGTTTGTGGGAGAGAGATGCAACATTGTCCTCATAGGGTGGCCTATACTGCAGTCTGTATTCACTCCGAATCTGCCCAACTGGCAGGTTCTCAATCCATCCCATCCTCCCTGCAAGCAATTTCCACTTATCCTCTATGTCAGGGGTGCTCAACTCCTGTCCTCAACCCCCCTCTCCCCCCCCCCCCCCAACAGGTCAAGTGTGAGGGATATCCCTGATTCAGCACAGGTAGCGCAATCAGTCCCTGCTTCAGCACAGATGGCTCAATGAGCAGCTCACTCTTCAGACGATGAAGAGCCCATTTCTTGTTTCAATTTAAATGTAGGATCAGAAGAAAGCAAAAGAGTACGTCTGTGGATCAGTCAATTGACGAAGAATCTTTAATCGAGGGTCTTTATAATCTTGCAAAACAATTGTCCCACCTTTATCTGCAAAATATATCACAAGATTCTTGTTGTTAGATAGAGATTGCAAAGATTTATATTAGTGTAAGGATGTGTATACATGTGTATGTAAGGTTCCGCGCTGTCACTGACATAGGAAGCGCCATACTGTTCTTTTGCCAGTAAGGTTCATAGAGTAAGAGTCAGGCTGCGCATGCGCGAGGAAAGCGCGCGAACGGCAACCAATCTGGAGGGACTTTGGGGGTTGCACTTTGAACTCCGAACTGTGAGAGAGTCAGCTGAGGCTGAGGACCAATCGGGTGCGAGACTCTGGAGAGAGGAACCGGATGCGTGTGGGCGGTGGGTGAGACACGAGAGGGAGGTGAAGGAGGAGGTTGGCGGAACCTCGTGTGCGAGAGCGGAGGGTCAGTGACCTTCCCGCTTAGGTGAGAGACATTTCCCCAGGCCCGAGGAGCATTTCCCCTGTCATCGTAGGGTGCCGTTTTGTAGGGACGGCCATAGCGGTTAGGGACGTTTCCCTTTAGTGCGGTTTGAGCTGCGGAGCTGAGGAGCTGCGGTCGCCATCTTGGATTGGATACAGACGGCGCAGCCTAACGGAGTGTCAGCGAAAGGCTGGAATCACGCTAAGGACCCTGTGTGGAGTGTGACGGTCATCGCAGTGACCGGAAGGTATCATTGTCTACAAGTGCACCTACACCGGTCAACAGGCGCTGATCCCGCCTCCCACTAACTAATTGGGGACACTCGTGTGATCCATATGGTACAATACAGATACTGGTTATAGGACATACTCCTAGGGAGAGTGGCAGAGCCACCTGTGTACAGAACATTATTCCTGATAAGGTGTGGCCGAGCCACTGTGTGTGTGTGTACCGTTAATATATATATTCTGCATTTATTCCGTTCAGTATGCATAATACATAAAAGGTTGCTGTTGCACAATATGGTTGTTATGTTCTTGCTTAGGGTATATTCTCTATTATGGGGATCCTAGGCAAGTGGAGGCGCTGCACCGTGATAAGTAAGGGTATTTCCCCAGGCTCCCAATTAGCGGAGGCTCAGAGCTCCTGAAGCCACAGGTACATGCAACACCCGTAGCTACTTAGTGCATGCAGGCACAAAAAGGGTTACATTAGACAATGGAAAGGTTGCTATGCACCCTATCTGTTTTTTTGGCAAAAATCTGCACTGCCTACACTCGCTTATCTACCTGCAAGTGCTTACTTGTTTTTTAATTCATTTGCATATAAAGTTATCTACAATATCCCTGTATCCTCGCCTCTGTTCTCCTTGAAAGTATCCTGTCCCTCTGTAACGCTGTGCTCACCACGGACAAGGAGAGACCCCGAAACTGAGGTGAGAAGAGTAACACCTGCACCCACAGCTACGGGGACACGCCTGGAAAGTGGAAAATAGGCGTCTGGAACCGTACGGGAGTATAAGATAAAGTAAGATGACGAGAAGGGAGGTTCCAGAAGATAGTTGGTACCAAGAGCCTGGGGTCCAGAGCCGGAAGTTAGATCAGAATCCGGAAGCAGAGGAAAGAGGTCAGAGAGTTCAGGAGGTCAGGACACTAGCCAAAAGTCGAAGTCCAGAGCGGATCCACAGCTAAGCCGGTTCGGTACACAAAAGATCACTAGAAAAGACAAAAGGACAAGAGCTAAGGCAAACACGACCGTGGTTAACACTGGTCATACAGAACTATGCTCAGCCAAAGAAGGAATGGCTGAGCAAGGTATAAATAGGAGGAAGAACTAATAGGGAGAGGGGGAGTGACAAAGGAGCGGCCCCAGGGAAGATAGGGATTGGTTTGGACAAGATTGCCACAGCTGTGCTGGATGCGAGGCTTGTGGGCGGTGCACGCGCATCAGGCATGTGCGCCGCGCGGGAGAGGAACGCGCAGCCTAAGCTGGGGGCGGGAACTCCTCCTGTGGGAGGACGTAACAGTTCTGGTTCATGCGCGCGCATGCACGCTTTCATTAACCACCGCGGGGAATGAAGTGGAAGGAGGTGCGCACGGCCTGAGCAGAGGACGGGAGTTCATCCCGCGAGAGGGAGAAGAGTCCCTGTGTGTGCGCGCACATGCGCGCGTCCTGAGGCAGCCACGGGAACCAGAGAGGCAGGAGAAGGGTCCTGCTCGCGGCAGTGAGTCTGTGGGGCCGGGGAGCGCCGGGTGTGTTGCGGCAAGGGAGGAACCCTCTTTAGGAGAGGTGTTCCCCGAAGTCTTACAGTATCCCCCCTTTGAGGAACGGCCTCAGGACGACTCCAATATGGCTTTTGGGGGAATTTAGAGTGAAAGAGTCTCAGCAGTCTGGGAGCATGAATTTGATGGTAGGGTACCCAAGATCTTTCCTCTGGACCAAAGCCCCTCCAGTGAACCAGGTACTGCACCGAACCCCTCGTCCTCCTGGAATCCAGAATAGACTGAATCTCAAACTCCTCCTGCCCCTGAACTATGACTGGTTTAGGGTCAATCGGTGTCGTGTGGAACCGCGGACTCTGGAACACAGGTTTCAGCAGTGACACGTGGAAGACAGAGGGTATCTTCATGGATGGAGGAAGTTCCAGACGATATGCCACAGGATTGATCCGTTCCACTACTGAGAATGGGTCCAAGTACCTGGGAGCCAGCTTGTGGCTTGGAGTCTTCAGTCTAATGTTCTTGGAAGAAAGCCAGACCTTATCCCCTGGCTTGAAGACTGGTGCCTGACGGCGGTGAAGATCTGCCTGTGCCTTTTGTCTGTGGGTTGCCTTTCTCAAGGCCTCTTGGATCTTTTTCCAGGATTCCTGAAGATCCTTGATTCGGTCATCAGCCGCTGGAACCCCGGAAGGAACTGAGGTGATGGGCAGCTGACCTGGGTGAAAACCATAATTAATGAAAAAAGGGGATTTCAGCGTGGAGCTGTTCTTTAAAGAATTATGGAAGAACTCTGCCCACGGAAGTAAATCTACACAATTATCCTGGCTGTCCGCGATGAAGCATCGGAGGTATTGCTCCAGTGTCTGGTTCGTTCTCTCGGTTTGCCCATTAGTTTGGGGATGATACCCGGAAGAAAAATGGAGGGTGATATCCATCCTGCGAGCGAAGGCCCGCCAAAATTTTGAGACAAATTGTGTACCTCGATCGGATACGATGGAGAGAGGAACTCCGTGAATGCGGAATATCTCCCTAACAAAAATGTCTGCCAAAGTGGCGGAATTGGGTAGGCCTTTGAGAGGAACGAAATGAGCCTGTTTGGAAAAACGATCCACGACAACCAAAATGGTGTTCATCCCTTTAAAAGGTTGGAAGTTCCACCACAAAGTCCATGGACAGATGACTCCATGGGCGTTCTGGTATAGGGAGGGGTTGTAGAAGGCCATACGGCTTTTTACGAGCGGTCTTAACCTGGGCGCAAATTGGACAGGTTTTTACGTACTCCGAAATGTCCTGCAACATGGTTGGCCACCAAAAGGTACGACCAATGAGGTCAGAAGTCCTATCAATGCCTGGATGACCGGCTGACCTAGAAGAATGACCCCACTCAAGAATCTTCTTAAGGAAGCGTGGAGCTGCATACAGACGGCCAACCGGCACCTTAAGACCCCTTGGGAGGTTAGATTGTGCTGCCATGACCTGATCCAGGATATCGAAAGAGTTGGCCGAAATTATATAGTTGGAGGGTAAGATTGTTTCGGAGATAACTTCGGAATTGTCCTCAGACAGAAATTGACGTGAAAGTGCATCTGCCTTTTGATTCTTTGAGCCAGGAATGTAAGATATGAGATAATTAAATCTCGAAAAGAAAAGAGACCATCGAGCCTGACATGCCCCAAGGCGACGTGCACTCTCAATGTAAAGCAAATTTTTATGATCAGTAAAGATAGAAATGGGGGTCTCTGTTCCCTACAGAAGATGTCTCCATTCCTGAAGGGTGAGTTTAATCGCCAGGAGCTCTCTGTTTCCGACGTCATAGTTTCGTTCTGCCGAAGAATTTTTTTTTTAAAAGAACCCACAGGGATGAAGTTTGGCCTGTGGGGACTGTCTCTGAGAGAGAATGGTGCCGGCACCGACGTCGGATGCGTCTACCTCTAAAGTTTAGGGAAGCCCGGGGTCAGGATGACGCAAAATAGGAGCAGAAGCGAAAGATTTTTTGAGGTAGTCGAAAGCTTGGAGAGCTGCAGAGTTAGCTCCCTTTTTGGTAAGGGCAGTAATGGGAGCCACGGTAGAAGAAAAATTCTTGATGAATTTACGATAGTAATTCGCAAATCCCAAGAATCGCTGTATGGCTTTCAGGGAAGTGGGTTGTGGCCATTCTAAGACTGCTTTGAGTTTGACTGGGTCCATAGAGAAGCCAGTGCTAGAAATGATGTATCCAAGAAAGGGAATGGAAGAAAGATGAAAAGAACATTTCTCTAGCTTAGCGTAGAGATGGTTCTCCTGAAGGCGGACAGGACTAATTTGGTGTGCTGAATGTGGTCAGAGAGAGATTTAGAAAAAATAAGGATATCGTCAAGGTATACGATAACGAAGCTGTCGAGGAGATCACGGAAGATCACGTTGGCAAACTCCTGGAAGACCGCCGGGGCATTGCACAGGCCGAAAGGCATAACTAGGTATTCATAATGCCCATCCCGGGTGTTAAAGGCGGTCTTCCACTCGTCGCCCTGACGGATGCGGACAAGGTTATAGGCTCCGCGGAGATCAAGTTTGGAAAAAATTGTTACCCCCTGTAGGCGATCGAAGAGTTCGGAAATGAGTGGCAGGGGATAACGGTTCTTGATCGTAATCTTGTTAAGACCTCTGTAGTCAATACAGGGACGCAAGGAGCCATCCTTTTTCTTAACAAAAAAAAATCCAGCTCCAGCTGGCGATGAAGAATTGCGAATGAAACCCTTCCTCAAGTTATCCTGGATATACTCGGCCATGGCCTTGGTCTCTGGTATGGATAGGGGGTAAGAATGGCTCTTGGGTAGGGCAGCACCGGGAAGAAGGTCAATAGGACAGTCAAAGACTCTATGGGGGGGTAACACTTCGGAACGCACCTTATCAAAAACGTCCACCAGGTCCCAGTAGACCGTTGGGAGAGAAGTTTTGGACTCCGCGGATAAATCCACTCCAGCTAACATCTGTTTGGGGGGAAGACAGGTCTTGAGGCATTGGGGACTCCAACGTATGGGTTCTTTATTAACCCAATCCAGTTGTGGGTTGTGTAGTTGCAACCAAGGGAGTCCCAGAATCACATCTACAGATGGAGTATGGATCACGTCCAAGATAATCTTCTCTTGGTGACTGTCCTCCGTGGAGAGGGATAGAGAGCAAGTCTCAAGGGAAATAAAAGCTGGTTGGAGTGGATGCCCGTCTATGGCCTCCAGACCAACTGGAACAGCTTTAGATCGGAAGGGAATCTTATTCCTATAGGCAAAACTCTGATCAATAAAGTTTCCCTGAGACCCGGAATCTATGAATGCGGAGGCGGGGATCAGGGAATTATTCCAGGCCAGAGAGATAGGCAGCATTATTCTGGTGGGAAGTTTTTTAGGAGAAGAAAGAGAGGAAGAGATTACATCCAACGAGACCCTCTCATACCTTATTGGATTTTGGCATTTCCCGGACACAGAGGACAGCTTGCCAGAAAATGACCGGAATGACTGCAATAATGGCAAAGCCCACCATCTCGTCGGCGCTGTCTCTCAGACGCGGATAGCCGATGACCTCCGAGCTGCATAGGTTCGGGCTCATCCATGGGTTGGGGAACGTAAGGGACGAGGTTGCGGCTGGTAGACCGAGGGGAAGTGGTACGAGGAAGAGCACGTTCAAGTCTTCTTTCTCGTAACTGCTGGTCCACGCGGATGCAGACTGCAATGAGCTCCTCCAATCTGGTGGGTCTCTCCATGGTGGCCAGCTGGTCCTTAATGGCGTCAGACAGACCTTGTCAAAAAGCTGCGGAGAGTGAGCTATCATTCCAGGAGGTCTCCGCCGCGATGCTCCGGAAGTCCAAAGCGTACTCGGTGACAGGACGAGTATCCTGGGATTTATGAAAAAGAGAGGAATCCGCCGTAATCTGGTGACCAGGTGTATCAAATACTTGCCTGAATTCCTGAAGAAAGCGAGGGTAGTCACGCGTCATGGCAGGTTCCCGCTCCCAAATGGGGAATGCCCAGGCTGGGGCCTTTCCGTTCAAGAGGGATATAATATAAGCCACCCTTGAGCGTGCGGTAGGAAAGCGCGATGGAGATCATTCAAATTGAATCTCGCACTGATTAAGAAACCCTCTGCACTCGTGGGGGTCCCCTGCATAGCGCTTGGGGGCCAGGAGACGAGGATCTAAAGCCACGGAGGAACCCGGAGAGGGAAACGCTGCAGCTGCCATGGCAGAGGGACCTGGGGTATGCTGCAATGAGGGGAGTCTTGAGAGCTCCAGCGTCATGGAGGCAAGCTGCGCCTCTAGCTGGAGAAGTCACTGCATGGGGCTTGGTTGCTCCACCTCTTCGGGGTCAATGCCTGTGGGGCTGAGCATAATGTAACGCTGTGCTCACCACGGACAAGGAGAGACCCCGAAACTGAGGTGAGAAGAGTAACACCTGCACCCACAGCTACGGGGACACGCCTGGAAAGTGGAAAATAGGCGTCTGGAACCGTACGGGAGTATAAGACAAAGTAAGATACTCGCCGGACGAGAAGGGATGTTCCAGAAGATAGTTGGTACCGAGAGCCTGGGGTCCAGAGCCGGAAGGTAGATCAGAATCCAGAAGCAGAGGAAAGAGGTCGGAGAGTTCAGGAGGTCAGGACACTAGCCAAAAGTCGAAGTCCAGAGCGGATCCACAGCCAAGCCGGTTCGGTACACAAAAGATCACTAGAAAAGACAAAAGGACAAGAGCTAAGGCAAACACGACCGTGGTTAACACTGGTCATACAGAACTATGCTCAGCCAAAGAAGGAATGGCTGAGCAAGGTATAAATAGGAGGAAGAACTAATAGGGAGAGGGGGAGTGACGAGGGAGCGGCCCCAGGGAAGATAGAGATTGGTGGGGACAAGATTGCCACAACTGTGCTGGATGCGAGGCTTGTGGGCGGTGCACGCGCATCAGGTTTGTGCGCTGCACGGAAGAGGAATGCGCGGCCTAAGCTGGGGGCAGGAACTCTTCCTGTGGGAGGACGTAACAGTTCTGGTTCATGCGCGCGCATGCGCGCTTTCATCAACCACCGCGGGGAATGAAGTGGAAGGAGGTGCGCGCGGCCTGAGCAGGGGACGGGAGTTCATCCCGCGAGAGGGCAGAGGAGTCCCTGTCTGCGCGCACATGCGCGCGTCCTGAGGCAGCCGCGGGAACCAGAGGCAGGAGAAGGGTCCCACTTGCGGCGGTTAGTCTGTGGGGCTGTGGAGCGCCGGGTGTGTTGCGGCAAGGAAGGAACCCTCTTTAGGAGAGGTGTTCCCCGAAGTCTTACACCCTCCAGTGGATGAACTGTATCTTGAGCTGGTTACTCTGAACAACCGAAAGGCGAATATTGCTCATATAGAATGTGAGTAATATTACTATTTTCTACTAGGAATCCCCCTTTTATGTGACTGTGCTACACTATTTAGTGTTTTTGTTTATTTTTATATACCTGGATGAGAATGCGCTCTTGACCACTTCTGCTGTTACAACTAGCAAGAGCCCCTATGACCGCGGCAGGAGTGCACTATTTGTGTTTTTCTTTTTCATGTACTTACCGATGACCTGAGCTCCCTGAGTTTTTCCACTGCTATTACTTATAAGGACCAAGGAGAGAGGTCCATGCAAGGTTGAGACGCCGTCATTGGGTTGTTAATTTTGATTTTTACATTTTCCCGCCTATATATATTTATCTGGACTTTATGTCCAGTCCCCTGCTTTGTTTTGCACAACTTGAGCGCCGGGTGTTTTCTTTGTCCACAAGAGGGATGTTGCAGCTGGGGGTAGGAGCTTCCTCCCGTCCCTGCTGTCAGCTTCTGTTGGCACATGGATGACTAATGTCCCACTCCTACTCCTGTCCTCCGGGGGAGCTAGTGCTTAGCACAGGAGAGGAGCGGAGGAGTACAGTATTTATCAGCGCAGTCATTAGGCAGCACAGGGAGTGTGAAGAAGTCACGATCCTCACTAACAACATCTACAATCCGTTCTACACTTGGAAGAGAGGGAGCATGGGTGGCCGGGGCAGCAAGTGATTCTGGGCCGCAGGTGAAGAACCCGTTGACCAGTAATGCTCTACACATTAGTGGTATTATTTATGAGCGTCTACCAGCGTCAAAACAGGCAATACCAATGCAAAAAATAAAACCACGACCTTATTTATCAAAGGAATGGAATTGAAAGGAATAGAAGTTTTCCCTGTGATAAATCTGGGGTAATTTGTTTGCATTAGTTGTGGACCCGGTTTTGCAGCTGAGAGACTTGACATGCCTAGCTACTTTGTGAACAATGACTACAGTGCTTATTATGGAGACTCTGACATTTACTTAAAAGTATACTGGACACCTAACAAGCTCCTATTGAACCCCCAAAATAACCACAACATATATATAAGCATATGAGTGTCACAGAGGAGTGCTACTGAGCATGGCAATATATATTTAAAACCAGAGACAGCACATAAAACACAGACAAAGCTCAGTTTTAGCACATCCAGTGAAAATCATACACGGTACAGTGCCTAAATATATATGTATAAATATCTATTAAGTAAAATGGTCTTTTAGTTTGACATTTTTGGCCAAAATTGTTGTAAGCCCCTGAGCCAACGTCACGGCAGACCACAATTCAGGGGTCTCTAACGCTAATATAAATTCTTAATAACCTGTATAATAACAGTGCTAAAACTGAGCTTTGTCTGTGTTTTATGTGCTGTCTCTGGTTTTAAATATATATTGCCATGCTCAGTAGCACTCCTCTGTGACACTCATATGCTTATATATGTTATGGTTATTTTGGGGGTTCAATAGGAGCTTGTTAGGTGTCCAGTATATTTTACAATTCTTGTTCAGCTAGTCCTGGCTGATTGGAGGTTGGCAACCTCCTACTTAATTTAAGCACACCCCCTCCCACATTTAAATGGTTAAGGGCTCACTCCATAGCATCTTCCACACAGGGGAACTTGTTTGCTTGCAGGATGGTTGTGACATCTCTAATACAGAGTGCTTTTCCTGGTAATGTACAGGTTAATAAAGGCTTCAATCAGACTTAGAACTTTGCAACTAATATTGTCAGATTTACTATAAATCATTCTTCCTGTTATTATACAGGTTATTAAGAATTTATATTAGCGTTAGGGACCCCTGAATTGTGGTCTGCCGTGACGTTGGCTCAGGGGCTTACAACAATTTTGGCCAAAAATGTCAAACTAAAAGACCATTTTACTTAATAGATATTTATACATATATATTTAGGCACTGTACCGTGTATGATTTTCACTGGATGTGCTAAAACTGAGCTTTGTCTGTGTTTTATGTGCTGTCTCTGGTTTTAAATATATATTGCCATGCTCAGTAGCACTCCTCTGTGACACTCATATGCTTATATATATGTTGTGGTTATTTTGGGGGTTCAATAGGAGCTTGTTAGGTGTCCAGTATATTTTACAATTCATGTTCAGCTAGTCCTGGCTGATTGGAGGTTGGCAACCTCCTACTTAATTTAAGCTCACCCCCTCCCACATTTAAATGGTTAAGGGCTCACTCCATAGCATCTTCCACACAGGGGAACTTGTTTGCTTGCAGGATGGTTGTGACATCTCTAATACAGAGTGCTTTTCCTGGTAATGTACAGGTTAATAAAGGCTTCAATCAGACTTAGAACTTTGCAACTAATATTGACAGATTTACTATAAATCATTCTTCCTGTTATTATACAGGTTATTAAGAATTTATATTAGCGTTAGGGACCCCTGAATTGTGGTCTGCCGTGACGTTGGCTCAGGGGCTTACAACAATTTTGGCCAAAAATGTCAAACTAAAAGACCATTTTACTTAATAGATATTTATACATATATATATTTAGGCACTGTACCGTGTATGATTTTCACTGGATGTGCTAAAACTGAGCTTTGTCTGTGTTTTATGTGCTGTCTCTGGTTTTAAATATATATTGCCATGCTCAGCAGCACTCCTCTGTGACACTCATATGCTTATATATATGTTGTGGTTATTTTGGGGGTTCAATATGAGCTTGTTAGGTGTCCAGTATATTTTACAATTCTTGTTCAGCTAGTCCTGGCTGATTGGAGGTTGGCAACCTCCTACTTAATTTAAGCTCACCCCCTCCCACATTTAAATGGTTAAGGGCTCACTCCATAGCATCTTCCACACAGGGGAACTTGTTTGCTTGCAGGATGGTTGTGACATCTCTAATACAGAGTGCTTTTCCTGGTAATGTACAGGTTAATAAAGGCTTCAATCAGACTTAGAACTTTGCAACTAATATTGACAGATTTACTATAAATCATTCTTCCTGTTATTACACAGGTTATTAAGAATTTATATTAGCGTTAGGGACCCCTGAATTGTGGTCTGCCGTGACGTTGGCTCAGGGGCTTACAACAATTTTGGCCAAAAATGTCAAACTAAAAGACCATTTTACTTAATAGATATTTATACATATATATTTAGGCACTGTACCGTGTATGATTTTCACTGGATGTGCTAAAACTGAGCTTTGTCTGTGTTTTATGTGCTGTCTCTGGTTTTAAATTTACTTAAAAGGAAGGGAAATAATTACTCGTCCCATCTCCATGATTTGATATAACAGAATGGACCTGGGCAAGGCTGTGCAAACTGTAGTCATGGGTCTGGATGCGGACCTCAAGCCTTCTTTGCTTGGACGTCGTAGAAGGCTCATGGGCCAATTTCTTTTGTTTTTCCCTCGGTTCCATGGTTCCAATATGGACCACAGGGACTGATTGTCTCCTATAAATATAAGCTGACAGAAAGTGAACCCCTGTGAAAATAATTCTGTGGGTAGCCCTAGTATTGTATTGTATGTCTTTATTTATATAGCGCCATTAATGTATATAGCGCTTCACAGTAGTGATACATGTTTTAATCCTATAAATAACAAATAATATAAATAACAGGTCATGGGAATAAGTACTTCAGACATAAAAGTAACATTAAGGAAGAGGAGTCCCTGCCCCGAGGAGCTTACAATCTAATTATAACCTAATAATCTAGTACAGGGTGGCCAACTCCAGTCATCAAGGGCTACCAACATGTCAGGTTTTAAGGATATCCCTTCTTCAGCACACGTAGCTGACTGAGCTACTGATTGAGCCACCTGTGGTGAACAGCGATATCCCTAATACCTGGCCTGTTGGTGGCCCTTGCGAACTGGGGTTGGTCACTGTAGACGGACGTTCACAGAGGTACACAATTGGAGACTTTTATAAGGTGAAATTATAATAAGGCTTTATTGTGCCTTTTCCTTTTCATCAGGAAATCCATCCAAACACGGGGGGGGGGGGGGGGGGGGGAACAAAGCTTCTATTCACTTGGGAGTATTTCTAGTGAACACTATGCAATTAATTCACATCTCCCTTAGTCAAGCATTTTTCCCAGCTCCAAACACATAGCATGAAATAAGCAGATATAAGAAGTCTCTTAAGAATGAAAGTCATCTGTTTCTTGGAGGGAAAATCTTCTCAGTTCCTGGTTCAGCTCCCTTCCCTCAGGGTGTGTCAGCTTCAGGTTTAGTAGTTTTCCCTGTGTCTTGAAATCAGCTCTGCTGTGTCTTCTGGCAGAGCTCAAGACATGGTCAGCTCCAGAGATTTGTGTTCTCTTGGTCAGTCTCTCCTGGGAGACTCAAGAACCCCTGCTCTGTCTCCAAAGGTCAGCTCACTAGTGAGCTAAGGAGTCACTTCCTGTCTCAACAGACAGGCTTTTGTAAGCAATCTAAATCAGGCAGGTGATGTTTATTAATTGACTACCAGCAGTTAACCACCACACTGCTAGATTAAAGACACATTACTTGAACAGGGATTACTCCCCTGTTACATACCTCCCCTGTTTGTGGGAAGCTCGGGCTTGCCACGGCCAAAGCCCATCCTTCCACTCTCATTCTAGATATCTCTGTGACTTGAATGAGAGTGGATGGAGGAAGAGAACCCTCAGTCCTGCTGGGATTGGAGCCCTTTCTCCAGTTTATTCGTGTCTCCTAATGAAGGTGTTTGAGATCAGCACCCCTCAGTCGTTCGAGGAGGACTTTTTCCAAGTATAGTCTTTTTTCTACGTGCGCGGTCATGAGATTTCCCTCGCGTCGGGTGCTCGTCTTATTGTAGGCATACTGTATGGCAGCAGTTGCAGAGCCTTTAAAAAAAGCCCTTTGAGTTTTCCGCTCTTGAAGCTGTCTCTCTGCCCTTTTCCCACTCAATGGGGTTGCTAGTTCAGCCTCTGAGATTAAGTTGCAATTCCACACCCACTTCTAGAGAATGTCCCATCGTTTCAGCTTCATCAGCTAAGGATTCTTCTGGTTTTAATTCAGCACGTGTACCTTCTTTTGTTGCCTGCTGGGTGGCTGAAGGTTTTGCTAGTGCTTGTTTAGGTGGTTCAAATTTTGCAAACTTGTCTTTCAGATGAGCGGTATTCCCAGCTCTCACTGTACCCTTGTCTTCATGGGTTTTTGAGGCTGTGGTATACTGACGCTTAGTCAGGGTCAATACTTGTCCTTGTAGGACTGTAATCTCATCCGCGAGAGATCCCTGTTTTTTGAGTGCGTCTTGCAAGTCTCTTCTCAGGGAATTTATCTGCATGCTTTGCTTTCTCTGAGCTTGCTTCCACATTTTTATTGCATTGTGAAGCACTATGAACTTCTTTGCTTGGGCCACAGTTACTTGTTTCAGTTTCTGGACCTTCTTGTGCTCCCTTTTGTGCCGCGTCACCTGGGATCTAAGCTTGGCTTTTAGCGTTGCTCTGGTGATGCTCAGGGTAGCCTTCAGTTTCTCATGCTGCTTTGCGGGGACATACTGGGTCATCAGACGTTCCTGCAGCACTTGAATTTTTTTAACAGCCTGCAGATTGTCATCCTGCAGAGTTTGCTGCTTCTCCTCTGCCTTCTCGAGGTGCGTACGCAGACCTTGCAGTTGGTTCTGCAGTCGGTGCTCTGCTTCAAACTTCTCACCTTCCAAAAGTCTATTTATTTCTTCAAGCTCGTGCAGCTTTTCATTTTTTTCCTTGACATCGTTTGTCAAATTAAAATTTTCTTCTTTCAGTTTTACGTTTTTTCTTTGTAATCTTAAATGTTCTCCTTTTTCAGTCTCTGTATTATTCAGGGCCTCTTTGCAGTCCGCCTTCCATTTACGCACTTCTGCTTTGAGACTGACAGTCTCCTGGCATGAGACATACTTCTCTAGGTTGAGGGTCTGAAGCTCCTTCTGGGAGACTTGGAGATTTGTATTAAGATTGGCAATAGTTTCTTTAGCAATGTCCAGCTCCTCAGTGAGACTGTGTAGTTCTTTTCTGGAAACTTCCAGGTCTGTGCGGCCGCTGTTGGTCTCATGATGTGAGGCATCCAGTGCTCTGCGGAGTGTCTGAACCTCTTTCTGAGATACGTCCACCTCTATCCGGACACTGTTGACCTCCTGTCGTGAGGCATTCAGCTCTATGCGAAGAGTATGAACCTCTTGCTGGAAGACTGTCATCTGCTTCAGTGCCTCCTCATACTTCCGCTTTAGCGTAGCCACCATTTTATCAGATTGGCTCTGCTTTTCATTCATGGCGGAAATAGTAGCATTTGCAGTATCTAGCTCAGTCTCGAGATCGTCCAATTCTGTCCTGGCTAAAGAGTACATTGCAAGCACATATTCCTGTAGCTTCACGTTATTTTTCTGTAGCTCTGTGTAACCATCTTCCTTTTGTTTCAATTGTTCATGGAGCATATCACAGTCATGCCTGGCATTTTTCAGGGCATCTTTAGGGTTTGTCAAGGGATCGTCACTCACTGGTTCCGGCTCCACTTCCCTGGGATGGTTGGTTGAGGGTTCCTCACTGTTGGCACCGGACAGACACTTCTTTGGGGTACACGACTTCTGCCTTGGGCCCTCTGGATATTCGATTAACCGCGGGACGAATTCTCCATTTTTTCTAGGCTGCAGGGCAACTCGGTCCCCCTTTTCCTCCACAGGATCTGCGGATGTGTCTGTTCCTTCCACGGTAAGTGAAGAACCGCTTTTCTTTTTCTTTTTCCGCTTTTTTTGTTTTGGATGACTCCGTCCCATCAGGAATACTGGGGTCTCCTTTATTTGAAATTTTAGCAGCATCACTGGATCCACCCGGCTTTTCTTGCAACTGTAATAGCTGACGGAAATATTCGGTGATCCACTGCTCCCGCTCTGTCTCCTGCTGATCATATTCGTCATCAAAGGGAGCGGTCTTTTCTGTTCGTGCCGAGTTCCGGCACCCCCAGAATTACTGGGGTGTTTTGTGAGTGTGACTCGGTTCGGGTTCCCCGTAAGAGATGTCTTCCTCTTTATTGGACTGGAAGGGCCACTCTTCCGTGGGGTAGGGTTCATTACAGGAACGCTGCATCTTGTCCTCCATTTTTAGGCTATCAGGTGTCATTTTCTTCCTGACCTCAGGAGGCGCTATTGCAGCTGTTGCCACTGTATTTGCTAGAACCCCCCAATTGTGGTAGTCCTACAGGTGGGCATATTTTGTGTGTAGAGGTCGTAGCTCTCACAGGCATCTCTGTAGAATTTTTCTTTCTTGGATAAGTTTTACAATATCATCAGTACTGTGCATGTATTTTCTCTTATCAGGTATACAAGATGTGCAGTTGCTAGGTAAAAAAGTCTATTTGCTTTACACCATTTACTTGCTAGGTATAATCTCTCATTAGGTATGCTGAATGTGTGGTTGCTAGGTAAAAACTTCTGTTTGCTTTACACCATTTACTTGCTAGGTCCAATCCCTCCGCTTTAGCAACAGAATTTGGTTTTCTGCCTGAGTTCAGTAATTTTCAGTCTCATCTTTGGGTATTATGGCCTTCACACTTCACACTTTGGGTGTCTGTTTTTCTCCCAAGATATATATAGGCAGACTTTTTTTACTTGCAGAAAAAAAACATTCTTTGCAGTGGACTATTTCTTTCATTCCCGGCAGAGTGACTCAACACTCAGCAATTGGCTTTGAAATACCTTTTACACAGTTCAGAAATCCCTTTTTCCCCTGTAGGGCAATTTTACACTCAACATTTGTTTGCTAAAAATTCCCCTGCTTCAGCACAGTCTTTTAGCAATTTTCACACTTTTCTGCATATACTCCATTCACAGCGGTGTGGCAACCTTTATTTGCAAAATCAGTACCACTCGTGGGTCACCATCTGTATTCACTGCTTCAGCGAAACTTTTGAAAACAACAAACACCTATCCCTTTTTAAGGGCTGACTCATTTCATAAACCCTGACTATGGCTGGAAGGCAAAACCCCTATTTCAATGACCATATTACACTTTGTGACAGGCAAATAAGGTTTAGCTGCTTCAGCAGTCTCTCTCCTCTTGGGATTGGGGCAAAGAGTCCATCTGTGGTTTTGTAAGTTTTCAGTGGTGTGTATCCCTTTAACTCTGATCTGCATGAGGTTTTTTTTTTTTTTCTTTCTAAGTTGCTCAGACTGTTTGTAGGCAAAAAGCATTAAAAAAAATTTCACATAAAAAATCTCCGGTCCTTTTTAACTTCAAAGACACCTCTCGTCCCACTTCGGACACCATATGTAGACGGACATTCACAGAGGTACACAATTGGAGACTTTTATAAGGTGAAATTATAATAATGCTTTATTGTGCCTTTTCCTTTTCATCAGGAAATCATCCAAAAACAGGGGGGAGGGGACAAAGCTTCTAATCACTTGGGAGTATTTCTAGTGAAACACTATGCAATTACTTCACATCTCCCTTAGTCAAGCATTTCTCCCAGCCCCAAACACATAGCATGAAATAAGCAGATATAAGAAGTCTCTTAAGAATGAAAGTCTTATCTGTTTCTTGGAGGGAAAATCTTCTCAGTTCCTGGTTCAGCTCCCTTCCCTCAGGGTGTGTCAGCTTCAGGTTTAGTAGTTTTCCCTGTGTCTTGAAATCAGCTCTGCTGTGTCTTCTGGCAGAGCTCAAAACATGGTCAGCTCCAGAGATCTGTGTTCTCTTGGTCAGTCTGTCCTGGGAGACTCAAGAACCCCTGCTCTGTCTCCAAAGGTCAGCTCACAAGTGAGCTAAGGAGTCACTTCCTGTCTCAATAGCAATCTAAATCAGGCAGGTGGTGTTTATTAATTGACTACCAGCAGTTAACCACCACACTGCTAGATTAAAGGCACATTACTTGAACAGGGATTACTCCCCTGTTACAGTCACCCCCTGCCCTAGTAGCGAAGAGCAGAATCAGAAATAAACAGGGTACAGCCTAAGAGACTACAGACCTTCAAAGTCATTGTTAAATGAGACCTTCTCTAGGAGACGCGAGGTAAAGCAAGGTTCTTACTGGCGAGTTAGAGCAGGCTTTTATCTGGCTCTTTCCCGACACGCTCTCTGATAACTGTAGATCCATCTCCTTCCTTCCTCCGGATGCTGTAACACTTTCCCCCAATCTCTTGCCTCACAACACTTCTTGTGTCTATATTTTAGAGATAAATAAGTGATAACTGACGGTAAATGGGATCACCGAACCCCTGCCGTTTGTTTTGCCCCCCCCCATTGTGATTCATTGTCATTTCATTATTTTATACAATGCCAACCATGTCTATGGGTAATTCCTGCTGTTTGTGTATGTTATCATATTATTAGATTGTAAACTCTTGGGGCAAGGATTCCTTTCAGTATGTATCTTTATTTATACAGCAGCATCCATGTACATAGCGCTTCCCAGCGGTAATATAAACATAATACACAGGACATAATAATATACTGTAACAGAGGGGAGCACAAACATTTCCCCCTGCTCTCCCCCCCTGTTCGCGCCCTCCTCCTTACCTGGTCTTCTGTGTCAAATGACGTTGCGGGGATACATGACGTCACGTGGCCCGTGGTGTCATTTGACGCCGCTTTGCCATGGCGACGCGTTGCCGAAGGTAAGGGAAGTTGCAGTGGCCTCACACGATCCCCTGGCATTTAATTGTAATGCCTCGGGGAAGAGCGCGGGGCCTGTGCAACTGCCCGCACTCCCCAGTTGGCTCACCCCTGATATAACACAATGGGAATAAGTGCTTCAGATATAAAGTAACAGTAGGAAAAGGAGTCTCTGCCCCAAAGAGCTTACAATCTAATTGGTAAGTAGGGAGAAGTTACAGAGACAGTAGGAGGGTGTTCTTGTAAGTGGGTCTGCAGGGGGTCACAGTCATTATGTTAATTTCCATCGAATCGCTGAATTGTACATATATTTCTCTGTCGTTTGAATGGTATATTTTTACAGTGCATAGTTATTAATGAATTCAGAGCTGTACAGTACATATAATTTAATATACAGGAAATACAAAAAGTACAAGGCAAATCCCCAGACATTGAAATAACATAGGAATACTGGAATCCCTGCCAGGAAATGTGCAATATCGGATCCAATATCACAAAACATCCAACTGGCCCAGCTGGAAACGCAGATACACCAAGAACAGATAGAAATGCCTTAGAAATGTCAGTGTTGTCAAGAGGGTGAGTAAGTTCATCTTTGATGTAATCCTTGGTGATTTCCAGACTATTAAAATGTTTCTTACAAAAAGGTGGGTTTTTAATTAAACCTTCTATTTTGTTCTCCAACTTTAACTAATAGCGAAAAGCTTAATTGCCAGCAGTAAGTAGGCTGCGCCTTTAAAAACTCAATCAGTGCGCCCACACTTGACGCTTAAAGAAGGGGCCAGCCCATAAACTGTCTATATGGTTTAACACTCTATAATACGGGGAGTGGTATGTTAAAGGAAGTGGTTTGACATTTCTATGAGGGGGTGGATTGGGAGAAGTTAGGGTAGTATCAATTATATTAAACATGGGAGGGAGCCGTACACACACCTATCCAAAGCCAAACTGCTGTACACCTACAGACGAGTTTAAAACAAAAAAAAATGTTTGTAATAATATAAACATATTATGAGCTGTGTAGGAATCAGCAAGTGTATTGTTAAACTTAAATATGGGGCGGGGTTATGGTGAATAGGGCAGGTGGAGGAATGATCCCTCTACACCCAGAAGATTTAGGTTTGCCCTGATGTAGGTCCACGCAAAAGAGAGATTAGCACAGGAAGAGATTAGTGTGTTGAAGCACCTTGAAAGGCCGCAACCGAATGACATCCGGTAGAGAGATGGTGTTTCTATGATGAGCAAATTGAAGCCAATGTGCCACTGCATGGGTTTGTGTGCTCGGTGTTACATTTTCTTCATGCCCACCATATCCTCCCCTACCTCAGTACTTATCTTTCACTATGCCCCATAACGCCTATTCAATAAGCTGTAAAGCTGCTTCTCCTCATCAGGGAAGCGCTGACTGTGATACTTGTATGGCTAAGATTATACGGCTTGCCCGCGATGGACCGCATAGTCTCGCGCACGCCTGCAGCCCCAGCGATGTGCAGGGGCTTTCGGGGGAGGGGGGCACCCAGCCGGCGCTGTTGGGGCCTCTTGTTGCCGCTGAGCATCTCTCCCGCTGCTGGCCTGCCTCCTACACTGTCCCACGCCGGGCCTCTCTCATGCCGGGGGGCGCCACAAGTGCACACCGCAACTTCCGGCGCGCCGACGTCACAGAGAGGCCCGGCGCGCGAACACACGCACGCACGCGCGCTCTCTCTCTCTCTTTCTCCCATTTGTGTTTCACTTGGGGGTCCGTTGTTTATAGTTTTTATGTGGCAATTTTGCTATTCACCTTCTACCTATAGAGCCTCCAATAAGGAATTCGCAATTGGTGTACCTGTCCTTAAAAAAAAAAAAATTACACAATAAAGGTTGTTTTTTATATACTTTTTCAGTAATCCTTATTGGGGTGTGCACCATTACAAGGCATTGTCTCCTTTTGTGCTTGCACTAACATTTGCTTTCATAGTAAACCCATCCTGGGTAGCCCCCTTCATTCATGCTTCTGTTTGGTTGAGAAAGGTTATCTCGATCTCCTATATTTCATAGTGCGACATACAGTAATACCCGTTTCATCTGCTCCAAGGTTTAGTCGGAAGGGACTTTTGGTTTTATGTATATATGTGGTGACAAATATTGACATTTTTTTACATTATAAATAATCCTCCTGCTCTAAACTCAGGAACCTCTTACCACTGAGTGATCCATACCCCCCAACTCATCCCCATTCTTAGGGTACCACCTCATTTTAAAAATAATAGAAGACAGGGTTTCCTTTTTACGTCTGTTATAGCTTTTAATAACATAACACTCTTAGAAGTCAGGGGCAGTTCCTTACAGTATATATTAGCTGCATACCAATACAGACTTTCAATGGGATTATTTGTATTATACCTCTTTGCTTCCAATGTCATTTACAATGGCTGGAGTATTGGAAGCCCTAAGGTCAGAGCAGTAATTGAAGGTTCAATATTCTGTTATATTCTGTTAAACACAATACAACACGTTGCTCTTGAGGCCCGTGGATGGGCCAGACATATAACTGTGAAAGAAACGATCTGATTTCTATCATACTGTATGGTTGATATTGATTGCTTTGTAAAACTCATGCACATTGTAACTTTTGAAATGTGAAGATGTTTAAACTTGGAAATGTACCTCCCCCTCCCGGCTTTATTTTTGTTCCCTCCACCCTTTCCCCTTTGTTTTCCTTCCTCCCCCGCCCTTGAAAAACTTCAATAAAATTTGAGTAAGAAAACCCCCAAACAATAGAAGTTGTAATAATGCAAACAAAGTGTTTTATCAGACGTCTGCCATTTGCAACATACAAATAGGTACATTTATTTGCTATCAACTGCGTGTTTGAGGAGCTTCCAGGCAAGTGACGCCTCTTATGGATGCTCTGTAACACATGTAATCTACTGAGATCATATAACCTATATCTAATGGAAGAAGAGGATAGACACATAAAGTGCAAAGGTCTACTCAGACCATTTATTCATCATTAACAACAGACCAGGTGCACAATGTTTCAGGGGGCAAAGAGCCCTCTCCTCAGATGAAACCAGGATCTCCAAATGGAGGATCTAGCACAGAGATTTTCAACAGGGTTACTGGGAAGCCTTGGGTTCCCCAGGCATCCCTACAAGTGTTCCCTGCAGTTTTCAGGTCATTGTACCAAATAGAAAATGATTTGCGATGCATCTGATCTCAGACACGCTATTAGAGAGGGTTGGGGTTCCGTACAATGCATCTGATCTCAGACGCGCTATTAGAGAGGGTTGGGGTTCCTTACAATGCATCTGATCTCAGGCAAGCTATTATAGAGGGTTGGGGTTCCTTACACTGCATCTGGTATCAGACGCGCTATTAGAGAGGGTTGGGGTTCCTTACAATGCATCTGATCTCAGGCAAGCTATTAGAGAGGGTTGGGGTTCTTTACAATGCATCTGATCTCAGACGTGCTATTAGAGAGGGTTGGGGTTCCTTACAATGCATCTGATCTCAGGCAAGCTATTAGAGAGGGTTGGGGTTCCTTACAATGCATCTGATCTCAGACGTGCTATTAGAGAGGGTTGGGGTTCCTTACAATGCATCTGATCTCAGACGTGCTATTAGAGAGGGTTGGGGTTCCTTACAATGCATCTGATCTCAGGCAAGCTATTAGAGAGGGTTGGGGTTCTTTACAATGCATCTGATCTCAGACGTGCTATTAGAGAGGGTTGGGGTTCCTTACAATGCATCTGATCTCAGACATGCTATTAGAGAGGGTTGGGGTTCCTTACACTGCACCTGATCTCAGAGACGCTATTAGAGAGGGTTGGGGTTCCTTACAATGCATCTGATCTCAGAGGCGCTATTAGAGCGTGTCGGGGTTCCTCAGAATTTCACAATATAATTATAGGGTTCCTCAACTAAAAAAAGGTTAAAAGCCGCAGATCTAGCAGTTGTACTGGTCACAGAGAGAGAAGTGAACAACAAGATAAATGTAGAGTAATAGTGGATAAAGAGCTTTCAAAATCTTAGTGGTCCTTTTTACACATAAACAAAAAATCTTTTGTGGATTCAAAAGCTCTGTATACACTGATACACCTAAGAGAGAACGCTCTTATATGTTACTAACAGGTTTGCCAGCTCATTCCTTATCCGCACTTCCGGAGCAGTCAGTGGATTATTATTAGTGCTTTGGTTTATTCTGTGTTTTTTTCTAATCTGTCTTTGTGGCATTAAAACGGGAATCCTCTTCCAAATGCACAAAGAGCTTAAGTAAGACAACTTCTTCTCCACGCATGATTCTTTTTTCAGTTTTAAAAACTTCTCAAAATCATGGAGATCTTGATCATCTTCTTGTTGTTGGGTTTGTGTAGTTTCTATGGCAATATCTGGTCACTATTTTACATACATCCCATGGGGGGGAGGACACCGTATCTCAGAAATAGACCATTTCACAAATGTTCCAAGAGAGTGGAATCAGCAGTTTTAAAAGGTTAAGAAAAAGGAGTATCTTTTTTTTAGTGTGCAGCATAAGTGAATGAGTAAGAGGTTTGTGGCTCCTGTAAGCTTGTAAGACAGCACTGAGAGACCGGGGAGGGACATTTCACAGAAGAGGAATAGAAAGAAAGGGAAGTACTGCTCTCTATTTTTAGGTTCAGAAATAGCGGGGGAGAAAAAGCCACAAAGAACACCACCGACTTTCCAGAAACGAGCGTAGAATGTTCAAGTCTGCTCACCCTCAACTGCAAAACAGTGTACAGCTGCCCAGGCCTCCGAAATAGGTTCACAACGCAAAGTCTCCATCAAGTCTATAATAACTAGTTATTCTGCCTTCTAGTGAGCTAATCTGCTTATGTCAAAATCAGACTGGCGTCCATTGATTGAGACTGCCAACCAATGAGCATTACTTGAGCGAGGTTACTTTCCAAAATGTGAGACTGACTTCCAGAGAGATTCAGAGAACTATCCATTGAGTGATTCAGTCTTTCAATAGATGGTATATATAGTTAGGCAGCTGGCTCTATAACCTCCTCCCTCTTCCCATTGTGCTGGCAATGACTTTCTCCCAGATTACAGGTGGTCCTCGGTATCTGACGGTCCGCCTTCCGGCGAACGCCTTATCCGACGCCGCATGACGAAGTCAGCTGGATGCATTATCCGTCGTCGGAACCGCTTATCCGACTCTCAGCGCCGCGGATTAACATGGACCCGCAATCCAACGGTCTGTTATCCGATGGCGGTTTGCGGGACATATTCCGGCGGATATGCGAGGACCGGCTGTATTAGGATTTAGAGATCCTAAAGCTGGTTAGGGTTAAGGTAAGGGTTAGGCTGGCATGTTATGGTTAGGTTTAGGATGGCATATTAGGTTTAGGATACAAAATTAAGAAGGGAGTTAGGCTGGTGGTATATTAGGGTTAGGATTGTAATTTAAGATACAGGTTAGGATGGCATATTAGGATGGCATATTATAAATAAGGTAAGGGTTAGACTGGCATGTTATGGTTACATTTAGTATGGCATATTAAATTTAGACTAGCATATTAGGATTACGCTGGCATATTAGGATGCCATATAGAATTAAGGTGAGGGTTAGGTTGGCATATTAAAATGAGACTAGTATATTCAGATAAGGGTACGGAGCAGGCTGGTATATTAGATTTAGGATGGCAGGTTAGGGTTAGTGGTAGGCTGAACAAGTCTTTTATTTAATCTGTTGCCGGTTAAATGAGGCCGATCCAGCCCCTTATTTATGTGGCTGCCGGTTAAATAAGGCTGAACAAGTGCCTTACTTATACGATTCGCCAGGTAAATAGCCTCCATCATATAATTATCCTTCACAGCAGTGGTTGAAGTGCCATTGCATAGGAGTGGCACTGTGCTACAATGCAGAACAGCACCATTATTCTAAACAAGGAAGGAACCGACGTCAGAGGAGAAAACTAATCTCAGCATGTCCCTAAACTGCTGCAAGACCATAAACTGCACCTGAGCCGTACCTCCGTATATAGCATTAACAGCCACCACCAACCCTACTGGGACACATCTCATACTCTTTCAGAGATGCTATCTGGACACCGTTGTAAGTGTTTATAATCAATTTCTGCTATAAAATCAGACAGGGTTATATTTGTGAACACAATAAATAGATCCATCTATATTTGTTAAGAAGCCAAGTTTGTTCAATCGCTAAAAATAAATAATATACCATTAAACTCCTCACACTTGGAAATACTACTGCATATTCTTTTAATTCAGCCACCACATGTCAGTGACATTTAGAATTGGCGTAGAATGGAGCGTGAGAGCTGCCTTTTTATCTGCTAAGAGCGATGCGTTGTGAGCAAGGATAGATGACACAGGATCATAAAGTGAAGTTGAACCATCCAGGAATGTTAAGTACCAGAGAAGGGACACATTCTCCCAATGTCTACTTTTATGTATCAAACACTTATTCCTACTATGTCACGCGTGTTACTGCTGTAAAGCGCTTTTTACATGGATTGTGCTATACACATAAAGATATATATATCCCAGAATCCCTTGCTGCAGTGGAAGTGCTGTGTGCTGGGTGATAATGGGGAAAGGCGGGGTTGCAGACCTGCCTAAGACATGCAGATGAGCATACAGTTGTATTTACATTTGTATGTATATATATATATATATATATATATATATATATATATATATATATATATAATCAAAAAATAAATAGATGATACCGTTCTGTGGCTAACGAAATGCTTTTATTGATAGAGGTACTGATATCTCTACATGTGTGTAAATCACCAGAAAATCTACTCGCCACACAAAAAAATCTACTCGCCACCTAGTACCAAACGTGTGCTGCTTGGGCCAATATTTACTCGCCCGGGGGTTAAATCCACTCGCCCGGGGCGAGCAAATGTATAGGTTTGTCGAACACTGTATATATATATATATATATATATATATATATATATCACAATTATTAAGGTTATGGTGGGTAAAAAAAAGTGACAAAAACCCTCCACAGTAAAGCATAAAGCAACTGTAAATATTACTGTATGTTCCTTTGCATGTCTTAGACAGGTCTGCAAACCTATCTTTCCCCATTATCGCCCAGCATACAGCGCTTCCACTGCAGCAAGGGATATATATATATACACACATAACACAAAATGTTCAGGGCACTCTATGTGGGCAAAGTAGGACAAATAACTTTTCTGTGTAGATCAGGGTGCTTGTTAATAAACATATTTTATTATTATTAGTATTAGCATTATTATTAGTACTGAAGCATTATTTCTTGTAATTATTACCATGTATGTTCTGTCATTTGGATGTAGCACTAGGCACCCCCTGTCGTTTGCTATATTCACTTGCCACAGCCCTCTGGCACACTTTGTAACATTACATATAGTCAAGATTAGGTGGGTGTGGGCGTTTGAGCTTGCTGGGCTTGTGTGTTAATATATATATATATATATATATATAATCAAAAAATAAATAGATGATACCGTTCTGTGGCTAACGAAATGCTTTTATTTGTGCGAGCTTTCGAGATACACTGATCTCTTCTTCCGGCGATGTTACAATGAATGAAGCAAGCAAAAGGTATACTTAAAAACAGTGTCTCTTGGACATAAGGATGAAACGCGTCAGAGGATCCTCCTCGTGTGGTTTTACCTGGGCTTGTATGCCTGAATAAAGTTATTTTTTGCTGCACCCTGCCTCCAGCCTTCTTTCACAGCAGTGCTCGTCCGATTCCTCTTCTACTCTGCTTCTACGTGGACCGAGGCACACAACAGCAGAGGGGCCATCCAGTCCTCCAGCGAGGGAAGCACAGCGGAATTCAGCCACGGAAGAAGAAAGAAGTGAGTACACTACCCTTCTAGTTGGGACTATGGGAGGTTGATTGTAGCCCACCCACTGTGGGACCGCCGGGTAGAGTCACATACTCACCGGACAGGTTAGACGGCTCTCTCTCTCCCCCCACCTCATGGACTGTGGTTGTTGTGCTGTGGCTGTCCCTCTTATATTATATGGACTTTGATTATTACCGATGTCACTAATAAGGATGATGGTTACCCTGTGCCAAGTGTATACACAAGCAAAGATATGCATAAATGAATGATTGCACTGGACTGATATAGAGCATCCAATTAAGGGAGTTTCCCTTACCCACTTTGCTTCATCATACACAGCCAGGCTATAAGATACCACCGCATATGCTCTGACACTGAAGACAGAAACAGACATCCCACAACCCTGACCGAATCGTTCAGACAGAAGGGATACAAGCCAAAGACTATTGCCAGAACTATTACATCTGCACTAAAAGCCCCACGAGACCGCATCCTTATACTGAAGTGAAGCCAGCAGGAAGCAGCACATGGCTGTTTTTTCACCCTCAATAAAGTTACAATTTAAAAAAAAAAAAAAAAAAACCTCAGCAGATTAGAGAGGAGGAAGAGTCCATGTCACACAGCTCCCCCCTCCTGGCTGAGCGCCTCCACTTCCTGTCTTCCCAATCCTTGCACAGAGACACATTGGCAAGACACGGAGGGGAAGTTGTTGGGTAGTAGTGTCAGCATTTGATATGCGCACCCCTCCCGACTTACTAAGGAGACTCCCAGGAGGGACATAATACATTTTACCCCTTTTACAGTTAAAAATCCCCTCACCCCAATGCATTTCCACAGAAGACTAAGATATTGTACATTTTTAGGAATAGGCATAGATGTATGTATGTATGTATGTATGTATGTATGTATGTATGTATGTATGTATGTATATCTTTATGTCTTTATTTATATAGTGCCATCCGGGTACATAGCGATTCACAGTACAAGTGACATAATAATATTACACATGTAACGGGTTTTCCCCCCCCTCCAATCGCAGATTATACTGTGGAGGTGTAGGAACATACAATGTTACTCGAATGTGGTGCGTTACCTGTTGGCTCACAGGAGGGCTGAGCTTCCGCCACGGGGAACCTGGGGTATAACCCAACACTATGGGTATTCACTTACACGATGCAGCGCCTCCACCTGCGATGGCTCCCACCAGAGGGGGAGTGGATCCTCGCAGGACAAACACAGCAATCACATACACAATGGGGTATAATAACTAGCGAATTTACTAACATGTAATATGACACATCACATTCATAACAAAACCTGTGTCCCTCTCAGGAGGAGACACTAACCGTGACGTCTCGCAGGACGATTCCCCAACACTAGGTGATCCCACCCAGTGTCCAAAGAACCCCACCCCCCCCATCTTGCAGAAAGTCAATGGGTGACTGCGCAGTCACTATTAAGCTAAGGGCCCGGTGGTGCACTTAGAACTGTAGATACCTGCCGAGCACTCCAGTGCTCGGATCAGCAACGCTTCACAAAGGGTCAGACGCGTGATGAATCCGTCTGATCCTATCCTGGCGATATTCTCTGTGACCCCAACGTGGGTCCGAACTCCGTCACTGGAACCGCAGCATCCGCTGAGTCCCTAACTGACGGTATAGCAACGTGACACACACTGCACTATAGGCCGTCCCTATAACACAGCATCCTTAAGTGGCTTAAGGGTCAATCTCCTAGGGCATTCGGGGTTGCCTATCCTATATAGGTAGGTCTTGTACCCACCCTACTACTAATACGGGCCCTGGGCCATGGCTCCCCGGATTGGTTACTGCTATGAACCCCCCCAGTTGCCTCGTACTACGCGCAACGCCGGCCTGGGCAACGGCTCCCCGGATTGGTTACCGCTATGAACCCCCCCAGCGCCTCGCCACTCGCAACACGGACCCTGGGCTATGGCTCCCCGGACTGGTTACCGCTATGAACCCCCCAGCTGTCTCATGCCACTAATTCACCGAAAGCCTGCCGCAATGCGTCTGCAGACTAACCTTACGCCCCCTTATCCCTTGCTATTCCCCAGCTCTGACTACCATGAGTGACAGGGTCCCTAACCTGAGACTATCTCTGGCAACACTCACACTACTGGGGAATCAGGGTTAACTAGGGCCTTATCTGGGGCCAAGGGGGTGCTGGCCTAGTGCAGGGAGTCCCCGGCTCCTGCACCCTACCTCCTTCCTTGGGCTGCCCCTTCCTCTGACTGACTCGCAGGCTCTCTGCCCGCGAAATGTATCCACTTGCTCTCCTGACCGTCCTGCAGCCCTATTGGCTCCTATGAGGCACCTGTAGTCCCTGGGCGCCTGTAATAACATTGGGGCCGCGTGCGTGCCTTTCCTACACATGCACTAACCCCTAATGGCCGCCGCAATCTCTCCCTACCTCTCGCGCGACTCTCCTGGCTGGCTCCTACACTCGCGCGATCACTGCGCATGCGCGAGTGGTGGAGTAATGGCGGCGCTCTCTTCGCCGGCCGCCGGGACCTTAGAGACGCGACCGCGGCCTTAGCAACGGCCCGATCGCGTCCCCGGCAACCGGCCCGCTCACGGAGACAGAGCACCGCTCCCTGCAACGGCCCCCACCCTTGGGATGGCCGTCGGGTCTGCCGCTGGCCTCCGGCAGCACCCGGCATCTCTCCTGGCCACGGAGGCTCCCTAGGAGGTCGAAGGGGGAAACAGGTGACCTGGCTACACACATAATGGGAATAAGTGCTTTGGCAAAACAATAGGAAAAGGAGTCCCTGCCCTAAAGAGCTTACAATCTAAGTGGTAATTGGGGAGAGTTTACAGAGACAGTAGGAGGGTGTTCTGGTAAGTGTGTCTGCAGGGGGCCAAGGTCAGTGCATCTGAGATGTATAGTATCAGCCAGCGGGCTTACCCATATGCTTCGTTAAAGAGGCGTGTTTTAAGAAAGGTCCTAAAGGTGGATAGGGAGGGTGCCAGTCGGATATTGAGGGGGAGGGCATTCCAGAGGTGTGGGCAGTCAGTGAGAAAGGTTTAAGGCGGTAGAGGGCTTTAGACACAAAAGGGGTAGAGAGAAGACATCCTTGAGCGGAACGCAAGAGTCCGGAAGGTGCATAGCGAGAAATTAGGGCTGAGATGTAGGGAGGGCATATCCTTAAAAGAGAGGAGGAGATGGGTGAGATGATGATTGGGTGGCATTCACTGAGTGACTTGGGTTGTACGAAACCAGTCTGCAGTCGTGTTCCCTTTCCTAATATCTGCAGGGTAATATTTGTGTACTGTGGATAAGTGATCTCATAATTGTACTAAAATTCTGTGTTTGCCCTTGTGTTTGTCCCTGCCCCTAAGAGCTTACAATCTAATTGGTAAATAGGAAGAACGTACAGAGACAGTAGGAAGGTGTTCTGGTAAGTGCGTCTGCAGGGGGCCAAGGTCAATGTATGATGTATAGTATCAACCACGGAGCTACCCACATGCTTTGTTTTAAGACGTAAGGTCAGAGGCCGCAGATAGGAAAGGAGTTCATGTGAAATGAGAAGTGGAGTAGGAAGGAGCGATGGAGATATATGAATGGAGTTAGAGGCATAATGAGGCTGGTAGAAAGAAAAGTGTCATTTGGAAAGAAGTGAGGCCAGAGCAAATATAAATAGTAGAGGAGACATGGCAGTGGTCAGCAGCTATAAAAGGCAGAGGGAACCACTCACTGGGGGCTTCCCTAAAAATATTTGTTCTCTTCAACGTCCTATATTTCTGAAGAAGTTTGAGGTTTACAGACACACACAGACCCTGTAAGCTCAGAACCCAAACCCACCACACCATACTGTATATATGTGTGTGTCAACAGGAGCGTTACTGGGATTGTGACTTAAAGCAGGGGTGCGCAAACTTTTCGGCCTGAGCCTCCCTGCCTGCTCTCACCCCCCCCCCCCCCTTACCTTGGCTCCGGTGTCAAACGACGCCGCGTTGCCATGGCGACGCGGCGCCCGAAGCCAAGGGAAGGGAATTTACAGAGGCCTCTCGTGGTCCCCCGGCATTTAATTTAAATGCTTTGGGGGGAAAGTGCAGCCCCCCCCCCCCGGAAAATCTACCGCCCCCCAGTTTGCGCACCCCTGACCTAATGCATACAACAAACGAAAAAAAAGCCCCAATGCTACTCCCAATCTTATCTGTCTCTCTTCTCTATAAGTGAGGGTCATCTAGTCAAATTCTTTGGCCAAAATATACCCTTTTTACAGGTCCTAACACTGTCGGCACAAGCTCTCCCAGCCTCTGTAATAGAGGGAGAACTGTCTTAATAGACTGGGTCATTCACAGGGGCAGAACAAGAGCTGCTAATTAAAAGGGGGGTGCGTGCGCTTAAAACCAGGGAGGAGGGGGCACTGAGCCCCACACAATTGTTTACCAACTGAAATGTGCAATCACACACAACGCCAGTGGTGGGGATTCAAGCTTAAAAATACTTCGGACAAATAATTGGTCTAAATGACCCTTACTTATGAGGAGAGAGAGATAAGTATTTAACTATATCATTTGTCATATTGGATGTAGCATTTGGGGCTTTTTGTCTTTTGTTGTAGCAATTTTAGGTTAGACCAATAAAATTATCCCAACCTCAACTCAATCAAGCTCTCTTAACGTGTTACAAGCTCACCCTTACTAACCAGGTTTCTTTACTGTCACTGTTTTCTGTATGTCCCCTTTTCCCCTATGTGCAGCTGTACATAGAATATTACATGTCCAATACATTTCTACTCCAAGTAACTTGTGTTGTTGGTGTTTCAGTCATAGACAAATGAAGTAACATGTCCAAAATCACGCAGTCTTAAACTGATGACTCCCACTTCGAAGACAGGTAAAACTCCAGTGAACAGGTTCAGCTGTTACATGAAGTGACTTTTTTTTTTCTGCACACCCATAAGGCACATTCCCAATGAGACGGTCCAGAGGGGTTAAATCCAGGAACCATACACATTAACCAGATATATGTCACCTCAGTCCCACCCATTTCACCTGCCAATGATGAGCCTCACATTGTTCTGCTCCCTGCAGCACCGCTGTCTAGTTTTATAACCGGAAAGGGAAGTGTCTGGCTTTTTATCTTTGGTTTTCTGCGTGTGTTTGATCAATTGCGTCATGGTTTGTCCCTTACCGAGAACGTGCCGCTTACTTATAATGTATAATCCAAAGTGTTCCTTTACATCAATATGTCAATGTGTATCATGAATCTATTCTTATCTCTCTCTCCACATACACACTTGAACAATAAATATATATATATATATATAATCAGAGTAACAATCTATTAAACAGGTTACTGCGTTCCTGTGTATATCTATGTGTGTGTGTGTATATATATATATATATATATATATATATATATATATATATATATATATATATATATATATATATATATATATATATATATATATATATACTGTATACACAAAAAAAAGACTAACAAGATCCCTTATAACAGCACTCTAAATATGCCTAAGGCCTAGGACATAGGAAAATCAGCGTCGCTGAGGCGGGCTGAGCCGCGCTGAACAGATGCACAAAGCCCCTGCATCTGTAATCAGCCCGGCTATAGTTTCCCCCTCCGCATGCGCGCTGATGCGTGCGGAGGCTGAGAAACTTTCCCAAGACAGGCAGTTTTGAAATTTGCCGCTCGGGGAAGCGGAGGAGCGGTCACGTGACTGCTCCCATCCAATGGGAGCGGGGGACTAGCCCCGCCTCCCGCTCCGCCTCCTGACACGCCCCCGCTCCGCCCCCACCCCGCCTCCGCCCCGCCCCCTGAGCGCGCTCACTGCCTCGCCTGCAAGGACAGGAAAAGCATCATTTTCAGCAGGCGAGGCAGAGCAGGAGCGCGCCTCAGCGAGCTTCAAGGCCACTATGTCCCAGGCCTGAAGTAAGATATAGAAATCAGACACAAAAAAACGGGAACCAAAGTTAACTTGAAAAAATGTCTATGATTTTAATACAGTAACAGTAGAAGACACTAACATTTAAAAACATACAAACACTGATGGCAGCCTGAAATATGCTAGAGAAAATAACACAAGTATGACAAGAGAAAAAGACAATCTGAGGACTACAGTAAATGCACAGTACTGAAAAGAACTAGTAACTAACAATCCTGATATGAGTAGTGATTCAGAACAGTAAAAAATGCAAAAACATCCCCACAGAATCCTAGCTGCATGAGAGGAGAAAAAAACCATTGAGATCTCTATCTATATCAAAATGAAATCAAACAACTAAGGAGAGATAAATAAGTTGAAATAAACTTATGAGTGCTAGTAAAACAGCACACACAGAAAAATAACAACCACGGGGAAGCAACAGGGGAGGGAAAAAGGATAATAAATATAACGCTCAAACCCTGTGTATAATAGTCCAAAAAATTACACTACTAAAGCATGTTGAGGTGTCAACAAACACTGTAGTTTAAAGCAATAAGGGAGACAGATGTAAATAAGTCTGCTGCCCAACTCAGCATCTATGTTGATGCTGAGAAGCATATGAAAAAGCCTGTGCTGTTGAAAAATCCTGGTAATTGACAAAAAGATACTCAGCTATAGACACCCATGTACCAGTCCTTATAGAACCCAGGGAAGGAGGAATACCATCTAGAAGAGTCTCAGTGAGAAGTCAAATGTCCAGGAAATACTCCCAGAAGATAATCACTAGCAACATAAATCAGTGGGGGTCCTGACATCACTTTGAGTATATATATATAGCAGAAAAAACAGTCAGTGCTAACTAGACATCCAGTGCCAGGTTAAAATGGTATCTGCAGTTGAAATAATATGTAGACCCAATAGAAAAGAATACATAGACTGGAGGCAATATAAATGGGTAATATTGTATATATAAATATGAGAGTGTCTACTCACTTGATAAATATACAATTATAGAAAATTAAACATAATATGTACAGTATCAGCAAATAAGTGTCCATGAATGAAACAATGATGTTAAATGTCCAAAAAAGTATATGAGTTGACTTTGGCAGAACCGCAACTTCTTAGAGGATAACCGGTAATCAACATGAATCTATTTAAAAAAGAAAAAGAGAAGGGGAGCATGTTGACGAAACGCGTAGGGACCCAGATGGTATAGACCAGTGTTTCCCAACTCCAGTCCTCAGGTAACCCCAACAGGTCAGGTCTTAAGGATATCCCTGCTCCAGCACAGGTGGCTCAGTCAAAATGACTAAACCGCCGATTGACCCACCTGTGCTGGAGCAGGGGCATCCTTAAGACCTGACCTGTTGGGTTTCCCTGAGGACTGGAGTTGGGAAACACTGGTATAGACGTACAATGTCATCACACTTGTGAGCGCCTGCGAGCTGCCTGTGTATCGAGACACCGCTGCTTCATCTTTGCTACACAGTAGCTCAGCCAACCATTGGAATACGGGCTGTATTGGATTCCTGGACATTATTCTATTACAAACTGTCTGGAGGCCGGAACGTTCAATGTGGATCCGCTGCAGATGAGTACAATCCGTCAGAGACATTTCTCTCTAAATGCGCATGATCTAGCTCCCTTTGTGAGTGTGCTACCTCATTCTTTTTTTATTCTGGCAATAAATGTTCTACAGATTTATACGATGTGGCACGCACTTCTCTTTTTCTTTTTTTCAATATATGTATATATACACATATATACACACATATATATATATATATATATATACACACACACACACACACACACACACACACACATATATATGTATATATATATATATATATATATATATATATATATGTAGAGGTATCTGTACCGTGTTACACAAACTTTAATAATCAAGAATGAATAGACGATACCGTTCTGTGGCTAACAAAATGCTTTTATTTGTGCGAGCTTTCGAGATATACTGATCCCTTCTTCCAGATGTTACATTGAATAAAGCAGGCAAGGGGTTTAATTAAAAACAGTGCATCTTGGAATGTTATCTGTGACCAGATTTTTTTTTTATATATATATATATATATATATATATATATATAAAAACAAAAACACAAAATCCGCAGCACTCAAAAATAGTATTCAAATACAAAAAGGTTTTAATCCAACATCACAAGCATCAGGGTAAAACAGGAAAAAAATGGAGCGAGCGTGTGTGTGTGTGTGTGTGTGTGTGTGTGTGTGTGTGTGTTACATTTGTGTGTGTATCCACATATGCCCATAAGTGACGCAGTGTACATAGGTAATAACATTATAAGTGATGCGCTGTGCCTGATTGACATCGTTATGGTCTCATGCAAGTTCTAGCAGAAGAGCTTACAATCTAATTTCTGCATGAGGTTTTGCGCTGGGATCCTCCCCCCCCTGCGGTCTCCGGCTCCTCTAACCCCCACATCTTTCCTGGGTCAGCACCTGTGCAGCCGCTCGGGACCCGGCCGGTACCAGACCTGCAGGCAGCTGTCTGTCAGCCAAAGGGTTAAACGCGCCTTCCACAGGCTGCAGCCCACAGAGCCGGGGAGGGAATCCCTGCCTGCACACGTCACCCGAAGCAAGGGAACCCACACGCGCGTCACTACATGCAAATGCCCATCTATGGCTTCATGCGTCAATGGACCGAACCAAGTGGTGCAGAGAGAGGTGGGGGGAGGGTTGGAGGGTGGTTCACTTACCCAGATATTACACGCAAGCACAGTAAGGGTCACAAGAGCAGATAGGGGGAGATCACACATAATGGTATGTCTATGACTTGGAGTTTATGTTGCAAAGGAAGCGGTGGCATTTGCAGCATCTCTTGCAGAAGAGTGTCCCCCCCCCCCTCCCTCTCTCCCTCTCTCCCATTGCAGTGTGGAGGAGGAGATGGGGAGGGTGACGTCAGCAGCTGCTGTGTGTCCTCTCTGCTTAGTTAGTAGATAGTCAGAGTGGGCTGGGAGTAATGCCATTGCACTGACTCACCCAGGCAGAGCAGAGGAGCCCAGAGCCCAGGAGAGCAGAGCAGAGCAGAGCAGAGGAAGGGCTGTGCAGTGCACTCTGCATTACTATGCTCAAAAGGGAATAAGGCTGAAGACACTGAGCAAAGTGAATTATTAAGAGCGAGACTATTGAGTCATCCTGGTCCCCGGAGAGCTGCATGGGAATAGATACATAGGCACACTAATACATACACACTAATACATAGGCACACTAATACATAGGCACACTGATACATAGATACATTAATACATAGATACATTAATACATAGATACCTTTTTATATATTCATACATTAATACATAGACACATTGATACATTAATACATAGACACACTAACACAAAGACACATTGATACATAGTATTTCTTTTCATTTAACAAGTTGATAGTTTGTAAGCTTTTTTCTTCTTTTTTTTTGTTGCTTTGGTTTCAAAGACTGGATTTTGTTTTTAAAGTGAGAAGCTGATTAATACAACTATACAGAATAGGGGGAAATACTTTTTTTTTTCCCCCTTCATTTTTTTGTTACTTTTCTTAGGAAGTTTGTGGATGAAGAAATGAATAGGACACCGTGTGTTGTTTCCTGCTCGGTTTGAATGGTGCTGGTTCCGCAGACACCAGGCTGTTTGAATAGAAGTAGGACTGACCGATCCCGTTTTATTACTATTAATATTATTATTGAGTTGCACGGGTGGGGCGTTGTGCAACACGGATCGGTTTCACCCAAAGTACAACAAGAGAACTGGAGCAAAGTCTCTCTTTATTTGAAGATCGGATAGAAGAAACCGGATCATTTCCTCCCCTTGGTTTGCAGACTTCGGATCATGTACCAGGATTATTCAGGGAATTTTGACAGCTCCTCCCGTGGTAGCAGCAGCTCTCCAGCTCACCCTGAGGGTTACCCAGGCAGCACTTTATCTACCTCAATCCACCAGGTGAGGATCACTGCACCCCATCCTTACAGCACTGCACCCCATCCCAACTGCACCCCATCCCAACTGCACTGCCCCCCATCCTTACAGCACCCAGCTCTGCTTCTGTATCGTCCTTTTACAAAGCTGACCAGATCTGCCCATGGCCAATGCTTCAGTACAGGGAGGGCAGTACTACCAGCATTAATCACTTATTTTGGGTTCCTTTAGGCACAGTTCCCACTTGTTGAGTCTTTAGACAGCTGTGTACAGTAGATGTGCTCTGTGTCACTGGCTATGTGGGGGTAGCTGAGTTTCCCCTGTGATCTAGATGTGATTTTGTGTGTGTGTGTGTTTGTGTGTGTGTGTGTGTGTGTGTGTGTGTGTGTGTGTGAGACACGGCAGAAATGTGCTGTAAGCACATGGAGCCTCTAACCCCTTTAGTGCAATAGGGGCTTGCAACGCATGGACACTGGACTGAGGTAGTCAGCCCCCCACAAATAACCATTTACACTGCTGGAGGTGGGCAGCAATGAATTAATTAGAAGCAGAGTCAGTCTGACATGTTACAGGTAAAACTACAGGCAGCGCCTGCAGTATCCTTATAATGAGTACAGGTTGGGTAAGAAGGACACAGGAATTTGGACACTATTTTGTAAACCCCAGAGGGAGCTGCAATGAGAAGGGGCACAGAAAGGGTTAACTCACAAATGTATGTGTCTTTTGTAACTGATTTGTAGTGGGACATTTGTATTCTTATGCTGAAAATAAACATACAGCATGACAATGATAGTGAGCAGCTGGAAATACTGGAGCCCCCACTTTATTCTCGAAGTATTTCATATTTGCTGCACTTTGTTCTTTTGCAGTGATTCCCATGTAGGAAATTCAGATTTTCAGTGCCTCTTCCGTATACAGTCCTTAGTACAAATAAACTTAGTGATATATATATATATGTATGTATGTATGTATGTATGTATGTATGTATATATATATATATATATATATATATATACACACTATTATTTGTGAAGCACCAACATATTCCATAACACAGTACACTGTTGGCAATAACACAACATTACAACATACAGTACACTGGTACAGTAAGTAGAGCTCTGCTGCATAGATCTTACACACGCACACATGAACATACCCCTTGCTGTTGGTGCTTTGTAGAGTCAGATCATGGATGCTCAATTCCAGTCCTCAAGCCACCCCCAACAGGTCAGGTTTTCAACATATTTGAGCTGAAGCAGGTACTGATTGAGCCACCTGTGCTGAAGCTGTGATATCCTGAACCCAACTTGGAAGGGGGGGGGGAGGGCTGTAGAGTTGAGCACTGTGCAAGTTACAATGGTACATTTGCAGAGCAGCATTGGTGAGGAGGCTGGCAATCTGGTTATGCTTTAGTTCAGTGTGGGAGCTACAGTAAAGTGACTTGGGCAAGAACTGCAACTAGGTTTCATAGCAGCTTATTGCAGCCCTCACCGCATGCCAACTACAGCGCCTCGGTGCTTCAGTGGCTAGAGGTGACTTCTCAAAGTTTCCTGGCTGCAAACATAATGCAAAACTTGCAGAGAAAGCCAGAGCAGCCAATGTTTTCTATGTTAAATCTGCTTGTGTGTGTATGTATAGATGGATAGATCTATAGATATATCTATATATCATTGGGGATGTAGTCATCCAGCAGTGGATTGACAAGGGCTGAAGATAATGATATGAAATGTTCTATATTTTTTTGGGGTTGTGCTGGAAATTTACCAGTTTAATGCCAAGCATTGCAAGGCCTCCGTCATTAAAAGGGTGACATTTTCCTTGGAAGCCCGTTTTCCAGCCCTCGTTCATTCCCTCCCTCTCCCTGTACTTTGTTGGATCGATTTAGAGAGGCAGCTTAAATCAAACAGTAAAGTTCATTCTGCTGCCACACCCAGCCCACCTTGTGCTCCTGCAGGGCTAGTGCTGATATGGCTGTGCCTGGGTGAGTGAGGGTACGTGCCACCCTATACAGAACAGAAACTGCCCGGTCCTTTTGTGCTGTGCAAACAATTGATTAGAAATGAGGGGAGGGGGGGGGAGAGAACCCCCAACCTGGTAAATAATGAAACCCCCCAGCCAGTCTCAATCACCTAAGGCCTATGCCTACTATTAACCCCTTCCCTGCCTGGGGGGACTGCATTGCACTGGGTTAATATGCCGCAGTATAAAGAAACAGAGGGGTTTTTTTTTTGGTTATGAAAATATCTATGCTGCAAAAATCAGATTTTATCTAAGAATAAAGCCCCAATGCAGGTTTTTTCTTTCTTTCTTTCTTTCTTTCTTTCTTTCTTTCTTTCTTTCTTTCTTTCTTTCTTTCTTTCTTTCTTTCTTTCTGTGCTTCTGTATACACAGCAAAGGTTAGAAAAGTCTTCAGAGCAACATGTGAATAATTACAGTTCTGACCAATTTAATGCCCTATACTAGCCTTAATGCAACCGGGTTTGACTCTTTTGCTGTAAGTTCTCGTGACCCCATGCAGTTCCCTTTATTTCCTTGTACCGCGGCATTCAACTTAGATTGTAAGCTCTATGAATCAGGGATCTCAGATCTATATAAGAATAATTATTTTTTTATCGATGAAGGAAATAATGTATTCCTCCCCATTTCTCGTGTGTGTTTGAATTCACTTTACAGTAGCTGCAGAACTTGCAAACTACAGGGGTTTCCCCTTTTTTTAATTTACATTTTCGGCATTATTGATACAGGCAGCAGTGTTAAGCCCAGGAAGTGAGAAATTCAGCTCTATGATGAGAATACTGTTGCGGGGACACATATTTGGTTCTGCCGCGTGATCCAATTGTTACCGGAAAGGCCCACTGGTTCAGTCCACGCTGCCTCTCACGCAGGCCTTCCAACCTGGCAAAGTTCCTAACACTTACATATGAAACGCAACAAGGCCTATACTGGCCTCTGCTGGAGTAAAGTCTCCAGTTCCATCCACACACGACAAAGTGGCCTAATGACTGTGACATGTTCCATTGCATTAAACGAGGTGATTTATGAAATATCCATTTTTTTTCATCCAGCTTCTTTTCCGAGCTGGGGATAAGACCTAAGCCGATTTTATATATAAATGATTTTAGAATTTTTAGTGCAATTGTCTATTATAATATTTCAGTTACAAAAGAAGATTGCAGTCTCCTGTCACTAATGAGATTTAAAATCAATGCATTGGGATGGACTTGGTTATGAAGCCAGACTGTTGATGATTAAAGATGCAATCCCTTCAAGTTGAAATAAATCCAGTGACATATTTAAGGGCTCTCATCTGGGTAATTGATAAAAAAAATGTCTTTACCCAAATCTGACACTTTTTTTAAAGTATATTTTTTAAAGTTGCACTTGAGAGGGGTTTCATTCCCTCTAGCTGCTCCCTTCGGTGCGATCAGCGAGTGCTTGTACAGCATCGGTACACCTCCCCTTATATTTATTGGCTCTCTGATAAGGGCAGAGGATGATGAGGGGAAAGAAAAAAAACTTGGTTGATAAACACTACCCCATTCAGAGGCCCCGAAGAAATTCACCTGTCTGGGATTGTATGTGTATCTTTATATCGCGCCATCCATGTACATCACGCTTCACAGCACTAATACATGTGACGTAATAATATAACACATAATAGGAACAACTGCTTTAAGACATAAAAGGAGTCCCTGCCCAGAAGAGCTTACAATCTAAGTGGTAAGTGGGGAGAACTTACAGAGACAGTAGGAGGGTGTTCTGATAAGTGTGTCTGCAGGGGGCCAAGGTCAGTGCATCTGAGATGTATAGTATCAGCCAACGGAGCTATCCATATGCTTCATTAAACAGGTGTGTTTTTAAGAGAGGTCCTAAAGGTGGAGAGAGAGGGTGCCAGTCGGGTATTAAGGTCTGGGGCAGTGAGTGAGAGAGGGTTGAGGTGGGAGAGGGTGTTTTAGATACAAAAGGAGTAGACAGAAGACATTCTTCAGCAGAACACAATGCACTTTTAAGGCAGCGGGTAGAAAATAAAAACAAGTGACCGCTAAAAATTCAAATCGAAAAAGGAGACGGAAAAATAATTTGTGCTTAAGCTTTAGGCGTTTGTAATATATATCGCTGCCCTAAATCAAATAGACTGTAGCAGCAATCCCATAAAAATATGCAAACAATGAATTGGATTACATATTATTTAAACAGTACGTAGAATAATGTAGCCATCGTGTCTATGGCCTTTTGGGAACACCCTGAACACCCTGAAATCTTGTTTGCTCCATCATTGTGATCAGATAATGGGATTTCTGCGCACCCCGCACCTAAGATTTCCAGGATGCATGTTCAGAAATAATGGAAACATACGGTATAATGTGTGTTTAACTGTCAATCACTTAATTTTAACCTGTCAATCATATGACTACCTTTTAGGGACTGTTATGAGAACTTGACCGTATACAGAAATATCATTGTAATAACCCTTTTTCTTATACAACGCAGCAATATGAATTCTTGCCATGCAACTCTTACCATCACATTTCTGTTGCAAAAATGTTCTATATGCGGCTCTGATGGTTTTATATCTTATACAGCAGGGGTCCTCAAGACCCCCACCCCCCAACAAGCAGGGCCGACCAAAGGCTTTGCGGGGCCCAAGGTGACATGCTGGCCCCGGGGCCCCCCTGGACAAAAAGTTAAGGGCACTTGCCTTGACCAGTGGCCCTCCGGCAGCGTTGCGACGTCATGACATCATGTTGCCATGGCATGTCGTGCTATGATGTTGTGGCGTCAAGTCTGTCGTCATGGCAACACGATACGCTACAGGAGGCGACCCGCTCCGGGTGTTCCCTCCCTCCCCCCCCCCCCCCCCCCTCGCTCAAAGAAAATAAATACACACGTCTAACTCTCGGGGAGAAGCGCTCATGCCTGCCCGGGAGCCCCCGCACTCCCTCCCGTCGGCGCAGAGATCCAACTTCTGCCCAGACTGGGGGTTCCCTTCTCTAGCTCTCCCCCACCCCCCTTGGTCGAAGACCTGCTGACGCTGAGATCCTGAAAACCTGACCTGTTTGTGGCTCTTGAGGACTGGAGTTGCTCACCCCTGGGATAAGGGCTTTGAAGCTGTTAGCTCTGTCCCTGGCACTTGTTCCCCCTGTAATTTGTGGGTGTGTGTGCGTGTGTGTGTGTGTGTGCGTGTGTATGGTTCTAGCCAAGAGCACACACTTTGGGTGGGTTTGGTATAATTATAACCTTATTTTGGATGTAAATTCACTGTCTTTAGGCAGAGGTAGAGATGCTTTAATAACAGTGGTACAGTGCCGTTTCTAAAGCTGTTATGCGACTCCGGCTAAGCTTGTTGGGTGGCAGCATTTAGGAGAGGTTTAGGCAATAGTTATGTTTTAAAAACAGGTTATATATCTATTTAAGAGAAATAAACTGAAAATAAGCAAAGTAGAATAATAATAATAATAATAATAATAATAATGGTACCATCACACTTTGATCACAAAGAGCTCTCCTGATGAAAGGTCCTGATTGGACCACAAACGCTGCACTCTGATGTTTCATTATAAATCTCATGCTGAGAGACTTGTGAGTAGAACTCTACTGGGTTTTTATTTTCTTACCATTAAGGGGCGGGAGGGGCGCTATCCCGCAGAGCATGCTGTCCCCAGGGGACTTTATCACTACTATTCTTGTCACACTAATTTGCTCCTGGGAGGTTAACATCTCTGTTGGCCATTGGCAACCCAACTCCTGGAAATCTATCAGTCTCAAGAATGCCCCTATGGCTTTTTTTGTGTATAGGTTGTGTGGGTAAGGTTGCAGTTTTGGCGCAGGCTGCAGCATGTTAGGATTCTTATGTATTGCAATCCAGTTCCTGCTAACTCGGGCTCATTACTCCAGTGCAGTGTCTTTCAACCTGGGTTCCCTCGGACCTCCCTAAAAGGTTCCCTGGCAGTTTCCAGGTAATTTAAAAGGGTATCGAATCCAGAAGAATTTACAATGCATTTGATCTCAGACGCCCTGTTCGGGTTCCTTAGAACAGCGGTGCGCAAAGTGGGGGGCGCGACCCCCAGGGGGGGCGGGAGATTGTGCTGGGGGGGCGCGGGCAGTTGCAGAGGCCCCGCGCTCTTCCCCCAGGCATTTAAATTAAATGCCGGGGGATCGCGTGAGGCCCCTGCAACTGTTTACTTACCGGGATTCAGCCGTCTGTGTTGTGTCGCCATGGCAACGCGGCGTCAATAGACGCCGCGGCACCATGTGACCTGACGTCACACGCACACGCAGCGTCATCTTACGCGCCTGAAGGAAGGCAGGGGGGCGCGAGAGCCGGGGGCAGAGAGACAGGGGGGCGCAGCACAAAAAGTTTGCGCTCCCCTGCCTTAGAATATCACAGTATAAATATGGGGTTCCTTAACCAAAAAAAGTTAAACGCTGCTCTAATGGAACTACACCGGGGACCAATCACGTTGTTATCACTGATCTCTTCAAGGAATTAACCACGCTGCTAGAAGGGTCAGCAGGGTAGTTTACATTTAAAGGAGCAATCGACTGAGACGAATGTTACAGAACTGAAACCAGATCTGAATCGGACTATTGGTTCCCCAGATGCATACTAGTGAAGTTGCGGGGATTAGTTCATGGTTTTTAAAGGGGATTAAAATGGCCATCCAATAGGAAGGCACAACCGATGTCATAGCTTCTTAGTGGCCTGATGTTTGGCAGCCATTTTGTTTCCCCCAGAGGGAGATTAAAAGCTGGTAAGTATCTCAAACTGTGGTGGGAGGAGGTCCCAGAGCTGGAAATTGTGGCGTGAGGCTTGAGTCCCCGGTGGCGCTGACCGTACTTGGCGTGGTTACCTCTTTGAATCCTTATCTTCCCCTCCAGGTGGCACGCTCATGTGCGGGCACGCTCTCCCAAGCTTGGTGCTTGGGGAGACAAGGGAAAGAGTCTTTCGAGCGCAGGGTCACGTGACCCTGCTCTGACCAATGGGGGAGAGAGGCAGTATAGGCAGAGTGGAGAGAGGTGGAAGGGAGAGGATAGAGGGTAGCAAGTCTGTATAGTCAACAGAAGCTGGGGGCTATGTGCCCAGTATGTTCCCAGAGCATACAGACACACACACACACAGCCCCGATCCAGCCATTGACACACCCCTCCCTTAATAGTCACGCCCCCCCTGCTCTAAAACTATGCAGGACAGCCAATTGTTCATACTTGAAGAGTTGGTGATGTCACTGCTCTGAAGCAGGAGCGAACTCTGCTGCGCTTATAGTGCCCGCAACGGTGACGCCAGGCTGCGGTTGCTGGAATAATCAAATTGAGATGACTTCCAGCGATCGCGAGGAAGCCGTCGCATCGCGCTTACTATAAGCGCACGCCACGGCAGCAACGCATTTGTTTTGCCGCGACGTCGCTGTCGCCGCCACTATAAGCGCAGCCTTATGGGGGACCCCCAGGTCCAAGCCTGTCGGGAAGAAAAAAAAAAAAAAGTAGGACCTCTTATAAGATATTCCTAGAGGCGAAAGCCTTGCTGCGCCTTCCAAATATTATGAAAGGTCCATATGGGGTCTGAAACGTTCTTTCTCCTCTGTTATTGGCTGTCACATTAAATGGAGAATTACATTATGAACTTGTGAGTAGAGCTCTACTTTGTATCTCTTAGAGGAGACCTGTACATTGAAGAGTTTTGTTTGTTTGTTTGTTTGTCTGTGTTGTGTCGGCTGCACAAGCCGGATTCTCCTCGCCTGAAACTGTTTCCCCACCCTTTGGAACCGTCCCAAATATTATGCACGTCGCTGTGTACACTATCGGTGCCGCATTAAAGCAGTGGAGGGATTAACCGAGCTGTATGTATTGCGTAATTCATTTCTGTCCATACTGTAGGTACTAGCTGGCACTTAACCCCTTCCCTGCCTCATGCCCCGCTGGCAGGGAAGGGGTTAACGAGGTGCCGCATGGGAGCATCCTGCCAACCTCTCGTAACTGGTTTTTTTTTTATAACCCATCTCATTTATTTATTGTTTCACCGGAAGTTCTGCGAAACCGTCTGAGTTTCGTCTTCCGGCCGGCGAGTTTACTAAAGGTTAATCTGCTTCCTCCGCCTTTTGTTCTCTTGGAATTATGTTTTTTTTTTATAAAAGCAACGTTGAACCGCAGGCTCGCGAAGCTTAACCAGCCGACGTCTGGATCCCATGTCGCTTTGCAAACGTTGTCCGTCGTTCCTCCTCGGAGAGAGACTGGTAAAGATATCCCATCGGGGGGCAGCTAACCCCTAATCCCATCCGCGCAGGAGAGGGGCCTGTCCCACAGGCGTGCTAATCCTCTGGCACTGCAGGGGTTAAACCAGCAGTGTGTCACAGCCACGTTCTCTAGGTTTCTTTGCAGCCTGTCTAATAAGAGCTGATTTTGTAGAGTTTGCATGCTACACGAGTGGCTCAGTGAGCTAAGGCTCAGAGTGACTTTGATAACAATAACTGAGTGTGAAGCAGTGGAAGCTGGTTAAATCCCAGTGTCGTCTCCTTGCGAGCTCGGGCACTTTATCTCCATGTGCCTCAGGCACCAAAAACATAGATTGTAAGCTCTGCGGGACAGGGATGGTGTCTGTAAAAAAAAAATCCCATGTACACTGCTGCTTATAATACACCTACTATACTGTAATTGTGCAGTGCTTTGAGTCCCATTGGCAGAAAAGCGCTATATACTGTATGAAATAAAGTTGTATTATAAAAATCAGCGAGACTGACTCTAAATCAGCTGAGAGTGGTCTGTAAAGGGATGAGCCTGTTAGCAGACGCTCCCTGGTGGGTTTGCTGGCTCTGTTCCTCCGCGGCCCAGGCTCGGCTGTGAGAGAGGAGTCACGCAGCAGGCTGGAGCTTGTTGCACAGGAATTTTGGAAGCTGAAGGAGCCGCGTGTCCCCACCCAGGACCCGAACAGCTGCAGGTGTCAGCAAAAAAGTGGGGGGGGGGGGGGGGGGGGTTAGAGACAGTCTACAGTAGGTTGGGGATCAAGGCTTGGCGGGGGGAGATTTGTCTTTCTTCTTCTTCCAATCATATATCGGGGGTAAACGCACAATATCCCGGCAAGCTCAAGAACCCCCAAAACCCACCACATCGTATATATTGTCAAACAGGGGAGCTGCTGAGCGTGGCCAACTGCATACAGCAAAAGACAAAAATGCCCAGCGCTACATTAAACGTGACAAAATACATACTGCAATACCTCAGTGCTGATATTCTCACGAGTAAGGGTCATTTAGTTAAACCCTTTGGGCAAAGTGTTATAAGCCTGCAGCCACGTCACGGCATGATCTAATTGCAGGTCCTAACACTACTAAATCCTCCATGTCCCCCTCTGTGAGGGAGAAGAACCACATTGGAGCTGTCATAACAACAGGAACATAAAAAAAACGGCAACTTGGAAAGTGGGGCAGGGGGCGAGCTTAAACCCTGGGGGGGGGGGGGGAGGATGGGCCACTGACCTCCAAACAACGTGCAACGTGCAATATCAATAAACACACAATATCCCAGCAAGCTCAAGAACCCCAAACCCACCGCATCACTTATAAAGCATATATATTATGTCAAACAGGAGAGCTATATATCAGGGGTGGGCAATTCCAGTCCTCAAGGGCAACCGACAGGTCAGGTTTTCAGGATAACCCTGCTTCAGCACAGGTGGCTCAGTCAAAGACTGTGCCACTGATTGAGCCACCTGTGCTGCAGCAGGGACTGATAGAGCCACCTGTGCTGAAGCAGGGATATCCTGAATGCCTGACCGGCTGGTGGTCTTTGAGGACTGGAGTTGGCCAGCCCTGATATATAAGTTGACCAGGTCCTACAGTCAGTTTCTGTCTTTGAAAAATCAGTTTAGTTGCATCAGTATTTCTCTAAAGATCTTACATAGCAGCTCTCTCCTATTGTCTGTGTGTGACTGATCTGCAGCCAGTCTCACTGATTGTTATTTGCAAGTCTCCTACACATTAATGGAGAATCACTGTTTTAAAAAATATATAAATAATAATTTTAAGTACTTTTCCATTTAAATGTTTAATTTTTGTTTTTGGTGCAGAACCCCAACGTGCCTCTGATTTTGGGCCGTGGGAGTTCCTCTGCATTAACCTCTTCACTGCTGCACAGTGCATGGCAGGCCCCTCGGGCAGCAATGGGTTTCACTCCCCACCACCTGCACATATTTTCACCAAATTGCTCAAGTTCCGCGATGTGCCGGGTGTCGGACATGTCCCTGGGTGGGAATGTGAGAGCGTTGCACAACAGCGTTATACAAACCCAGCTTATTTCATAACCTGTTTATCCTCCCGGCAGGCCAGAAAAGTGTGTCAGTGTCTCTGTGTGTGTGTGTGTGTGTGTGTATCTATCTCACAAACGAGGTGAAGGGACGCTCAACATACAGAAGGAAAAAAAAAGGAGAGCGATGTCGGGTGCTACTACAATACACAATTGTTGACATATTAAAATAAAAGCTGTAGGCACCTCCCTTAATGCAAAAAAAAAGGGGGCATTTTAAACGATCATTATATTGTTTCAGTCCCGATCAGGGTCTTGAGAGAGGTCTGAAACGTTGATATAATGATTGCATAAATGTGTGTGTGTGTACAACAAATCCCCAATTCTACACCCAATGACGCATTACATAGTTAATACTTCTGTCTCCTCATAAGTAAGGGTAATTTTGTCAAATTCTTTGGCTGAAGTGTTTGTGTGTGTGTGTGTGTGTGTGTGTGTGTGTGTGTGTATATATATATATACATACATACATACACACACACACACACACACACACACACACACACACACACACACACACACACACACACACACACACACACACACACACACACACACACTTCAGCCAAAGAATTTGACAAAATTACCCTTACTTATGAGGAGACAGAAGTATTAACTATATATATATACACACAACAGGAAGGACAGCCACTGCAATCCATTGGAAATGTAATTCTCTGAAATGTAAATCTTGAGAGGCTCAAACGTTGAGCTGTAACATTTCACATTTTTGGTATATGTATATACTATATAATGGTATGTATGTATGTGTGTATATGTATGTATATAATATGTACACAAAAAAATATGTATGTAGCGTATGTTCCCCCACCCCCTGGGAGATATGGCGGCTACCGTGTGTGGTGCGTTGCCTGTGGCTCACAGGAGGGCTGAACCTCCGCTGCTGGGAGCCTGGGGTGTGCCTGGCCCGTCCGGTGCAACCGCCTCCACCTGTAGCGGGATCCGACTATGTGGGATTACCCCGTTACAGGACCCAAATAATAATATACACGTAGTGATAGACAACAGTTTTACTTTAGGCAAACGGACAGAATAACAGTACCACACCAATGTGGGCCACATACGGCCGTTTCCCCACAGGGCCCGTCAACCCAACCCCCACACCCCAATGGAATGTCCCCTCAAAGTACTGAGCTGCTCCTGGGCACCTAACCTCCCCGGTTTCCACAAGAGCTAGCCCACCCAAATGTGTGAGCAGTGCTGCCCCACTAGAACTGAAGGTGTACAGTTAGTGCACTTGGTGAGGTGGGGTACCTGCTCCGCACCCGGTAGCGCTGATACGGTATGGGGGGGATCCACTGATCCAGCGATGTCATCCGTGAAGCCTCTGCCTCTACGTTGGGTGGTGTCCTGTGTGGACAGTTCAACCTCGAAGAATGTCTCTCACATATAGCTGATGGCCTGGTCCCAGACCACCAGAGGCCAGGATGCAGCCGCGTCCTAGCTGTGTCCCTCACACTTGTATTACATGGGCAGTGACAATAACTGAGGGGCCTGTCCCTGTAGCAACCACAAGCTGAGGTGAGTCGGGGACTAGCTGGGACCTAAGAGGGTCTGTGGCCTAGTGCAGCGGCCACTGACACCCTGCACACTCACACTCTACCCTTCTGATGTCCCAGCTCCGACTGGCGTGGTCTCCAGCATGCAAAATGTATCTTTTCTCGAGCAGGAGGATCCTCGCAGCCCTATTGGCCTATTTGTGGCACCTGACTACTTGCTCCTATGCATTAGGGGGCTTGTAGTCCCCGCGGAGCCCTGTTCTTCTAATGGCTGCCTCTCGCGCATGCGCGATCTCACTGCGCATGCATGCACAACCTCAACATGGCGCCGCCATGCACAAGGAGCCGCCGGGAACCTCCGGCGACGCTTCACAATTCCCTGCAACGCCTGCAATTTCCCCCGCTGTAGCGGAGGGGACTGGGGTGAGACCCTGATATATATATATATATATATACAGTGGTCGACAAATCACCAAAAAATCTACTCGCCCAACAAAAAATCTACTCGCCACCTAGTACCACACGTGTGCTGCTTGGGCCAATAGGAGCTCGCCACGATGTTAAATCCACTCGCCCGGGGCGTGCAAATGTATAGGTTTGTCGAACACTGTATATATATATGTGTGTGTGTGTGTGTGTGTGTGTGTGTGTGTGTGTGTGTGTATATATATATATATATATATATATATTGTGAGCACATTCACATGTCTTAGACAGGTCTGCGCTTTTCGCCATTATCACCTAGCATACAGTGCTTCCATCCCTTGCTGCACTGTAGGCTGGGTGATAATGGTGAAAAGCAGGGTTGCAGACCTGTCTAAGACCTGTGAATGTGATCACAAGTAATATTTTTATATGCTATACGGTGGAGAGTTTTTAGTCACCTTTTAAACCACCATAACCTAAAATGTATGTATGTATGTATGTATATGTGTGTATATAATCTCCCCCCTCCCCCCCACACAAACAAGAATGTGTGCAACATGCTCAAAAATAAAAAAGCGACCTCCTTTTATTTAACTTTTTTGTTCCAATGTATTTGTCGGGCTGCCATAAGAGAGTGAGAAAGGGGGGGGGGGGAGGGGCTTCTCCCAGCCGGAGACATTCCTCGCACTTCAAAGCACATTTACCAGAAATGATGAGCTCGTGTCCCCGCCGTACTCACCTCTCTGCTGCCCTCTCTGGCAGCACTGAGCAGCGCTTCCTGAGATTGTGTGCAATGGGAAACCCATTCGCATATTTCCAGTAAACAGAGGATGTGTAGGAGCCTGGGGGAGGGGGGGGGGGGGGGGGAGAGAAAGAGGGGGGGGGGGAGAGGGAAGGGAATCGTGATTGTGAGTCCTTAGTAGCACCTCCTCCCTCCCATTAAATATTAAAATAGGTGGCAGGGTTTATTACAACTAGTTGAGTCAGTGTAGCCGGGTTACATCAGCAGAGCACAAGGTGAAAGTGTGAGTAAGCTTTGCTCGTCTTTATTTATACTGTATCTATATTTATTATTATTTTCTTACGTGGTTGGTTTTTAATCTGACCGGATGAGGACCCAGGGAGTCTCGTGGAGTTGGACCGCACTGTTCCCAGCTCCTGAGACCCGCTGCTTCCCGAGGTTACTTAGTGCTGACATTACCGGGTATAACTTCCTGGTATCGCGGAGGGGATTTTAAATGGCCACCCAATAGGAAGCCAGGGATGATGTTGTGGCTTCCTATTGGCCCACAGTTTGGCGGCCATTTTGTTTCCCCTGGGGAGGAGTTTGAAACCCGGTAATATCACTGCAAAGAATCTCGCAAACTGAGGGTCTCCCTGGTTCCCATCCTGAAAGAAAAAAAAAGGGGGGGGGGAAGGGTGTTGAGAAAAGTATAGGGGGAGGGGGTGCTGATTTAAGGTTTCTGCAGTGATCACTTTCCTTCTGATGCCACAATCTGGAGATCAGGGATGAGGTCATTGAGTAGAAAATTGTCACCAAGCTGAAGCGTAGCTAGAATCTTCTTAAATAGCAAGAACTCTGTGATGCATAACGCTCCGTAGATGAAAATAATACACACAGGCCCAATACTGACACAGGCATCTTTCATGGGGTCTAGGGGATAAGCTGCAAAGTATGTGTTGAGGAAGGGGTTAACTGTCTGACAGGTCCTAGGTGTGACTGGGCTTGGAGTAAATATATAAACGTAATGGGGAAGGAAGATTAAAGGAGCCTCATTTTACAGTGGGTGGGGATTATGCAATGGGTTTCCAGCAAAGTCTGTCATTCTAAGGCAGTCTTTATGGTGGGAGAGGGCAGAGGCAGTCAGTCCTGTTGTACAGCTCTTGGTCACTTTGAATACGATTTCCTGTAAGGAACGTTTTATTGCAATATATGCCTGAGCCTGTCACTCTGACACTGAACCCTATTTACGGGCATACCCCGCATTAACGTACGCAATGGGACCGGAGCATGTATGTAAAGCGAAAATGTACTTAAAGTGAAGCAGTACCTTTTTCCCACTTATCGATGCATGTACTGTACTGCAATTGTCATATACGTGCATAACTGATGTAAATAACACATGTGTAACAGGCTCTATAGTCTCCCCGCTTGCGCACAGCTTCGGTACAGGTAGGGAGCCAGTATTGCTGTTCAAGACGTGCTGACAGGCGCATGCGTGAGCTGCCGTTTGCCTATTGGGTGATATGTCCTTACTCGCGAGTGTACTTAAAGTGAGTGTACTTAAAGCGGGGTATGCCTGTACTATGCTCTGGAGCTGTCTTCTCTTTGCTGGTGAAGTTGTAAGGCCCAATTTGGGCCCTAGCAAGAACAGTGTTCCACAGCTTATTAATTGTTCAGGCAGCCAAGGGGCTAATAGATTAGAAAAGTAACCAGAAAATGTTAAATGTATCTAAATAATCTCACTCCCGTGTATTTCAAATACTGCAGTATGTTCATATCCGCAGATTCGGTGTTTATTTATTGTTGTGTTGGCGCATTTTTGTCACATTAGTAGGTTTGGGAGCGATATTTCGGAGTGAATGGAGAGCTGGCAGGGCTGGGTTTTTAATAGACACCCTGATCTGGGTTGATAACCCGTTCTGATAGTAGCGTCCATTAACACTGACCTGTGATTTTAGCATGCAGTGTCGGGAGAAGAAATGCATTCGCATAACGGCTATTTTCCTACCACAACCTCGGGGCCTGTATGGCAGAACGGTGATCTGATCCCCAGCTTGGAAAAGGAAATGAGTCACCCGTAGACTATATCGCATCACATAGCACCTGCAGCTTCCCTGGCACTGGGTTTCGCAGGAGATTTGAATATTTCTACACCTAGTGACGTGGGTGAGAATCCCACGGAAGGCTTCTCATTTCCTTGTCGTCTTTGTCTTTTGCCTTGTTTGGTACAGTTCATACATGTTTGTGTTTGGTTCTGGATTTGCCAGGTACTGGCTCGCATGGTCCCGGTTCTATTTCTACTTTGCCAACAAGGAGCGCACATGGAAACCAGGCCTGGCGGAGCTTGCCCCTTGGGAGGGGAATCCTGGGGGGGGGGGGGGGTCACCTTAATCGCCCACCTCTTACCCTTTTCATAATGAGAATCTGGATGATCTGGTCTTGGGTTATGAGCAAAAATCACAAGTTACATTTGGTTTAAAAGAGTTTAGAAAATGGAAAAAATGAACAATGCTAGACCTGAAGCCGCCACAAATCCTTTCTCTCTCTGTCTTCCAATGGGATACTTGGGATACCGCCTTTAATTACTGTAGGTGCACTAACCGCCTAAGAGCATATAGAAGGGGATCTGTACCAGTCTTTAATACTGCAGGCATTGTCAACGCTGTGTAACAAAAAGAAACCACACCGATCTATCTAATAAAGCGTGCGACAGAAAATAATGTGGTGGAAAACGCACTTGACTTTGAAAACTAGTTATTTTCATCTTGGGGACCTGTGTCTCTGAACCTCCGTGTATGATTTGTTAAGGTTTGATAAGGTATACGCACAAAACCTGTCCTTTCTCTTCACTCTGCCACTCAGCGTTGCAATCCCTGATAGCTGACCAAAAATAACAGAACTGGGACATTTGGGAGCTGATCTAAATGATCACGGAGGAGAGGTGTGTGTCTGTGTGTGTCTGTGTGTGTCTGTGTGTGTGTGTGTGTGTGTGTGTGTGTGTGTGTGTGTGTGTGTGTGTGTGTGTGTGTGTGTGTGTGTGTGTGTGTGTGTGTGTGTGTGTGTGTGTGTGTGTGTGTGTGTATCTGTGATATTGATACCATACTTAATTCCGAGTAGCCAGCCAGAAAACATACTTTTGTGAAAAATAAAAAAAATAGTCCAACTGGGTTTTCTAAATAAATGTAATAATGCTAATAGCAATAATTTGGCTATTTTAATTGCCTGGGGAAATTAGTTACAAGTTGAATTTCTTAGGTGCCTCAATATCAGAGAGCCAATAAGTGATGGGGGTGAGAGGTGGATGGGGAAGGGGGACTGAAATGAAACCCCTCAAGTCTAACTATAAAAATTACTTCTAGGTGTCAGATCTAGGATAAAATTAAACCAACCACCCTGGTAACGCCATCAAAAAACACTGAGGGGTAGCATTATAAGACCCCAAACTTGCAGGCACTAACGGCAGCGGAGAGATTAACTGTGGCTTCAGAGCTGGTCTGGTATGTGCAAGAGCCAGCAATGTTCCTGGAACAACCTTGCTTTCCTTTTCAGTAGGGTTTTAGCCTGCGGCAGACACTACTTTTGTCGCTGTCAGCTCAGTGGCAGTGTGTGAAGCACAGAGTTTTACCTTCATCTGCAGCCAGGTGCAGAGAGAGCTGTGATCTAACCACGCAAAATCTACACTAATCGGGGTTTATGTCTAGACAGAGCAGGGCGCTGTGAAGGATGCGATCTTACCGTGGCCGAAATTGGCATATTTAGGAGTAAAAACGTGAGCTTAAGGGTTTTTCATAAAACACCTGTATAATGATGCTATATAGCTCTAACGTCACAGAGACTCTTGGTAAATACAAGATCCAGAGGCACAATCTGTAAGACCTTCTCAGACCTCCTAAAAACATGTGTGTTTTTTTTGGGGGGGGGAGGGTGAGGGGGGGGGGCCCATTACGGCAACAAAAATCTGCAGAGCCTCTCAAAGTGAAATGCTGATTTTGTGTTGTACCTGGTGGCTTATACTCAATAGTAATAGTGGCCAGGATAGTCCTTCCACATAGAATAACGTACTGTACAAGCGCTTTGAAAGAGCTATTGGTGAGAATCATTTCAAGTATCCTGACTGAAGTCTGAGCAGGTTATACAAAAGTAAAGCTGATTTATTTGCTTTACTTGGTTTGTAATCTGTGTGTGTGTGTGTGTGTGTGTGTGTGTGTGTGTGTGTGTGTGTGTGTGTGTGTGTGTGTGTGTGTGTGTGTGTGTGTGTGTGTGTGTGTGTGTGTCTTTTAAAATGATGTTGAGTCCATGATTGACTGGTTATTTATTTATAAAAATGTTTCACTAGGAAGTAATACATTGAGAGTTACCTCTCGTTTTCAAGTATGTCCTGGGCACAGAGTTATAACAGTACATTGTTACATTAAAAGAACAGGTTATACGGTCAATTCACAGACATTTCATGGACAGATAGAGTTGGAAAATTGGGTACAGGGGATAAAGGGCTTGTGAGTTTCAGATTGAAATAGAGAAGATTTAACATCACTTTAACACCAGCGAACAGCAGCAAACGGCTCACACCCTTTAGCTGCGCCAAAGACTGTCCTCCTTTGGAGCAACGCAGATGTACACTGGGGTTGTTGAGATTCAATGCAGCTGTGAACACAAAGTTCTTTGTGTCCTCTTGGCTCATTAACATTCCAGTGGGTGGGGTTGACGCTCCACAAAGTACAAGCAAATGTTAACCCTTAGCACGCTGGTCCTGTGCAAAGGGGAGCAGCTCTTAGAGAGCCCCATCAGGCTGTCTGCCTTTGGGGCAACGCAGATGTACACTGGGGTGGTTGAGATTCAAGTTTGTAATGCGATTTACAGGTTCCTTCTCGTAGCGCAAAAAAGGACATTTTTACTGCAAAGCCTCTAACTCCAAAGTGTGATAGTGTAGATGTCACTAAATAAATCCCAACGAGCTGGGTAACTCAATGGCATAATTTCTAGAAACGTGCTCTGTTTCTCTTCATATATTTAAAAAAGGAACTTTTTGATTCGAATTGTGTAATTAACTCCCTGGCTGAACATCCACTGATGGTTAAGATGGGACATACTATAGAGATTGTAATTTAACTGCCTTTTGTCCTGGAGCTGATCTCATTGTGTTGGGCATCGGGACGCCAGCTCCAGATACAAAAAAAACAAGCGTTGGCTCCGAATAGTGAAAATATTGCTGTTGCAAATCTAGGCATCACATATAACTTTCATTATATTTGGGGTATTCCCTCCTAATGTCATCAGAACCCGTTCAAACACCATGTATCTTAACCTGAATAAGTGCAGTGTTGATTTGACCACAAGGAATCCTCTTGTTCAGTAGATCTTCTGACATCCCAGGACATTTCACTAGTAAGAATACTAACTGCCCGATGACTGAGACAAATATTGCACATATTAACGACAACCCTTTTATCTGTTGGCTCACCAGTTATAACATTACCACTGGACATTTTCGTTTCCCAAAATGACTGGGTCATCCATACTTCCATTGAGGTTCTCCTGGAACTCAAACTGCTTTAAAACTCAAGCTGCTTCTAATGCTCACTTTCGTCAGCTGCTTTCCACTTGGTTGTTATTTCATGTTGCCTTATCATTCTATTCTTCTGCCCACAGAAATTCAGGCCAGATATGCCGGGTTCCAGCAGTGCCTTTATCCCTACCATTAATGCCATCACTACCAGCCAGGACTTGCAGTGGATGGTCCAGCCCACAGTGATCACCTCCATGTCCAGTCCTTACGCCCGTTCACATCCTTACAACCACCAAGTCCCCAACTTGTCTTCAGTCCCTGGGCACACGGCCCTACAGAGACCGGGCGTTATCAAAACCATTGGCACCACAGTGGGCAGGAGAAGAAGAGATGAGCAGGTAATTTGGGGCAATGAGCAAAGCCTAAGCTGTGTGTGTGTGTGTGTGTGTGTGTTTATGTATATAAATCTATATATCATTAAATAATGACATGCAAATGGGCACACAGTGTCACCTTTTGCCTGAAATCCATTTTTTACATGGAAACCTTATAATCAAATGCTCTGGGTTCCATGTAAAAATGGATTTCAGGCAAAAGGTGACACATTGTGTGTCCATTTGCATGTAATTTCCCAGAATCCCTTGCTGCAGTGGAAGCGCTGTATGCTAGGTAATAATGGTGGAAGGCAGGGTTGCAGACCTGTCTAATGTTTAATAACATGTCAACGTTGCGGTTCCAACATATTTAAAAAAAATAATAATAATTTAATTAAAAAAAATTCCTCTCAACATCCATTGTAACCAGATATCCCTCTTACACACACTGTATATAATATTGTGTCGCTGTATTTCTGCCATACCCTGAGAAGTCCGAAAGCTTGTAATATATCAACTACTACTACTATGTAACTACTTGTTGGTCCAATTATAGGTATATACCCCTTACCCCCTCTCCCTCCTTTGTTACCACATGGAAGAAGGGACCAGCGCGGCTCCCCCGCCCTTCTTGGCTTTTACATTTCCGCTGACCATTTTTTATTAACTTTCTGTTAGAATCGGGGGGTCTCCCAGCTCCAGGGAGACCCCTTATTGCTGGTAAATGAGACATTTCTTGGATGATAATACTTGTTTGGGAGAACAATATGATCACTGGGGTCAGCCTCGCTCCGCCAGCAGAAAGATGTAACTAACCGCTTACAAAAAAAAATGAAGTCTAATTTCCAGGAGACCAGTGCCCCCCTGGAACTGGGAGTAATGGGCTTGATCTCTGCGGCATCCCCTGGACTATAAAAGTCAAATAACTCAGATTCAGGGTGGTGGGAGAGAATTGCTGCTTAAAGATTTACTTGATTTTTATAGTTGGGGTGACCAGACGGACAGTCCCGGATTTGCAGCAAATGTCCCGACAATTATTTGAAAATGTAAAAAAAAAAATGTTTTTGCATGAGTGCTCCTTTTTGCAGACCCTCCTTTTTAGAGCTGGGTGCTGTAGGTCAGTCTGTGTGTGTTTCTGTGATGGTCAGTTGCTGTGTGTGTTTGTGGGATGTTCTGGGTCTGTGTGAGTGTTATGTGGGTCTGGGGTCTGTGTGTGAGTGTTGTGCGCCTCTTGATCTGTGTGCGAGTATTGTGCGCCTCTGGGTCTGTGTGTGAGTGTTGTTCGGGTCTGTGTCAGCGTTCATTGGATACACTTGCCCCCCAAGTCAAAATCCACCTGTCGGCCCCAGGGGATCGGCCCTTCTAGCTACAAAGTGCTTGCAACAACGATTACGCCTTGTTCTTCCCACAGCCGAGGCAAACCATATTATCCCTATTACTTTGATTTTGCGACAAGCACCGTGGCAATTATCCTATTCTCCCCCCGCCCCCCTCCCCCCGCATGTTCTTATTTCTGTTCTGTGGAATTACAAGAAACCCAGCCAGATCTTGCCCTAAATCTCACAGGTGAGAGCCACCCCCAGGGCATCTGGCAGGTGCAGTATGTCAGGGCGTAGCATGGATTAGATCATCAATCAGCTCTCTTGGCTGTGTCCAATCCCGTACTATGTGCTCAGGATTCTTTGAACTACTGTAGGACACTAAACTAGCTTGACAAGTAAGTCGCTGTGCTCACCCACCAAATTACCCTCATTGGCCCACCTGGTGATAATTGGATCCAGGGCGTAAAGGTGATTGTAGCGTAGCCACCACCGATCCCTAAATTAAAGGTTCTTCAAAGAATACGGTGCACCTTTTATCATGGCATGTCAATTAAACAGGAGAGATTAATCTCGTTTTTGCTATGTACCTGCAGAACTCTACCTGTATCTGTCTGCCCCTTTGTGTAGGGCCATTGTATCATGGGTGTGGGACGGACATAATGTAGGCTCCGTATGAGGCATGTGTCATTTTATTAGGTAGTAGCCAGACACGTATGCAGAGATTTACAGTGGGAGTATGCCGACAATTAAAAATAGAGGGAGTTTTATATATATACACAATTCGGGATTAGAGTAATAAAAATGAGCGTTAACACGAGGAAAACGGAGTCTCAACCCCAGAGAGCTTACAACCTTATGGGTGTGTCAAGCCTTCTTGCTGCATAACTGGGCCAACAAGCCACTGTTTCTTCATCGGAATACTTCCACACGCCCAAGGGTTATTCTTCCTGCTATGTACATGGTTAAAAGAAATCACATTGAGACTTTGCTGCACACTTTGGAGTATATGTAATAAGAAGGATGTAGCCGTGTTGGGCCTTTCTTCCATGCAGTAACAAAGGAAGGAGAGGGAGGGGGTGTAGGACACCTTTTTATTGGACCAAAAAGTAGTTGATATGTAACAAAATTTCGACCCACTTGGGGTCCTTCAGTGGGTTACCCGAGCCTGTAGCTTGTATGTATATAATGGGGCAGCTTTCTCCATGGTGAGGGAGCAAAGGGTGTAATTGCTGTCCGTTTGCTCCTGCTCCATACGTATGAAGCTTTTTATTTGAGCTTCTTGCATGTGGCACTGATGGAAAGACGTTACCCCACCTCGTACCTGGCGGGTTGAATTGGCACAACTCGGCTTTGGTACATCTCATTTATAGTATTGCTCCAAGCTACTGCTTCCTAACATGCGCAGCCACACCCCAAATCGCTAGCCAAGCACAGGGATCAAACCTGACGGAAACCGTTTGCTTTCTTTGATGCAGAGTCAAAATGGTGCAATTTGCTTTGTTTTTGGAGCAGTGCCCCAAATTGATACGTTGTTTGTGTGTTTATCCCTTTCCCTGCTACGGAGCTCGGCAATGCATTGCGTGCGATCCCTCGCCAATATGTGGCGCCCCCCCCCTCCGAGGTCTAGAGAGGGGCGAAAACAGTTGTGTATATATCTATACCTGCTGTCCTCATCTCTGCTGCTCTCTTTAGATGCCCAGCAATAACAAACCAGGGGCGATCCCCCTCAAAGTGGGGAGGTTTCTATGCAGGACTGTGCTGTCCTTCTTTTCTAGAAAAAATAAATGATTCCTGGACACGTGCAATAATATATACATTTATTCACATTTCAAAATAGTTTTAGAATCTAATTTTGTAAATAATAATGACATTCTAGTTGGTTTATTAAACCTCTACATTTGTAAGAGGTCCACGGTTGTAGAGCAGGTGCAATGATCTCCTTGGATTTGTGCCATACTCTGGGCGATTTTATATTGCAGCCGCCTTATCCCTTTCACATGAGCAGCACAAATTAAGCATTGAGCATCTCGACATCGGGAGCGGGATGGAACACAACTGACCAGAGTTGTGTAATGTCATCTTGCATTTAACCACGGACGTTCACCACTATCGTCTGAATTGTACATTCCCTTTTCTTGCTCATTTCCTCGGCACCACAGCTGTCTCTGTGGCCAACGTCCTTTTTGCTCTTTTTTTTGGGGGGGGGGGGGGTCATATCTGGACCGCAAGAGACAACTTGTTCACTTTTTTTTTTTTCCTTCTGTCCACAGCTGTCACCCGAGGAAGAAGAGAAGCGAAGGGTCCGGAGGGAGAGGAATAAGCTGGCAGCGGCAAAATGTCGCAACAGACGGAGAGAGTTAACGGACAAGCTTCAGGCGGTATGTCACCGTTGCCTACTTGCAAACACAACCCCGAGAGTGCCTTAAAATAAGTAGTGGTACTGTGCCAAATTTCAGCACATCATGAAACAGAAGGAAAGCTCTCTGGTCGTTTATACACTATATATGCTCTAAAAATAGACAAGGTTTATTGCCTCAATCTACTGTAGGTCTATAGCGGAGGGGGATTTTTTTGGTTGAGGAACCCCATAATTTATATTGCAAAATGCTGCGGAACCCCAACCTTCTCTAATAGCGCGTCTGAGATCAGATGCATTTAAAGGAACCCCAACCCTCTCTAATAGCGCATCTGAGATCAGATGCATTGTAAGGAACCCCAACCCTCTCTAATAGCGCGTCTAAGATCAGATGCAGTGTAAGGAACCCCAACCCTCTCTAATAGCGCGTCTGAGATCAGATGCAGTGTAAGGAACCCCAATCCTCAATAATAGCGCGTCTGAAATCAGATGCATTGTAAATTCTTCTGTATTTGGTACAATTTTAAAATGACCTGAAAATTGCAGGGAACCCTTTAGTAATGCCTGGGAAGCCCAAGGCTTCCTAGGAACCCCTGTTTAAAAACACTGGTCTACAGATACATTAGTCCAAAATGTCCATTAAGTTTCAAGTTACATCTTGAAACCTTCTTCGCATGAATTATATAGTTTACTGGGTTGGATATGATATTGACATGTAGGATCATGGGCAATATTTAGTAAACCGTCTTCTGCTTTAAGACCCCTTCGCCCATTCTAGTGAAGGTGAGGAGACTGCTTGGCAAATATGCGCCTATGTCTTTCTATACGAAAATGATTGCGATGCTCAAATGTTTTTGGATAATGTGATAATCTCATTTTTACTGTATATTGGGGACTTTTTGAGGGGGCACTGCTGGCCAGTTTTGGGCTTTGATTATGTTTCTGGAATTATCGACAATTAGGTTGGGGCTGCATTACCATTTTGCTTGCTCTACAATTATAAATGGAGAAAGGTGTGTGTGTGTGTGTGTGTGTGTGTGTGTGTGTGTGTGTGTATATATGTATGTGTATGTTAGTGCATTGAATGGTATGTCTAAGATATTATATTATTATTTTTTAATTTGAAATATGATTCTTCTGCAGGAAACAGAGAAACTTGAACATGAGAAGTCTGGACTGCAAAAGGAGATTGCCGACCTGCAGAAGGAGAAGGATAAGCTCGAGTTCATGTTGGTTGCCCATTCACCCATGTGCAAGATTCATCCGGATGACAGAACCATCTCTCCTCATACCACTCATAATGTACGCACAATGGCGGGCAGCAGGGTGGTTGTCAAACAGGAGCCTGTTGAGAATGACTTCCCAGCTTCCTCCACCAGTAACAAAAGCCACAGATCTGTAATCAAGCCCATCAACATAGGCGGAGGATTCTTTAACGAGGAGCCACTTAACACACCCGTTGTGATGTCTTCAACACCTCCCAGCACTCCCAACACTGCCAACCTTGTCTTTACATACCCAAGTGTGTTGGACCAGGATTCCTCCACCTCCCCCTCAGAGTCTTGCTCTAAAGCCCACCGCCGGAGCAGCAGCAGTGGGGACCAGTCCTCGGATTCCTTGAACTCCCCTACCCTTCTGGCATTGTAACAATCACTTCGGAGGAAGAACTACTTTCTTACATGACAGTGGGGATGTCAAGAAGGGGAAACGGCTCTTGGCAGAGTTTCCCAAATAAGAGTATGGTGGAATTTCCAGAAGACGTTAAAGGGACATGTACTGTAAGAAGGAACGTTTAACTGGATCACACACACTTCAGAGTGCTTCAATGTAGCTACGACATTATTGGGCTGCAGAACAGGCTGCAAAGGACCAAGCTTTCATTCTTTCAACATGTCATATGGTATCGAACTCCTAAATGGTTCCAAATGGTTTAAGTTATTTCTAGTCACTCATGTACCCGAGACATTTCATCCAGTCTTTCTGGTAGATGATTAGTGTCTGTGTTCATTCGTACGGAGGGCACTTTAAAGGGAATGTCTTTTGTCGGCGGGAATTACTCTTCACTGGATGAAGGTACAGCATCTTTTTGAACCATGCATTTGCTGATTTTAAAAAGCAACCCAGGATCCTGTAAGAACTCTCTTGGTGGCCAGAGGGAGATCTATTTCAAAGGAAGAGAACAAGGAACAAGGGAAAATGTTGGTTGCACATGGCCATGGGTGGGGAACCCAGTCATTATAGGATGAGGAGCAGCGCCAGTGAAGCTCACACAATGCCAAAGACGGCTTGCAGAATACGATGTTCTGGTTGACGTTCTGAAACTGCCTGGTTAAAAGGATTGGCAAGAGATCATTTGGAAATTATAAAAACTTGGCAATATCACCGTGCCCCTCGTGCCTTTTTGGTGGAGCAGGCGTTCAGAAAGTCGTTCTACGAGTACAGGAGCACACCTGACAATTGTATAGAGGGTTTGAAGCAGTTTGTAAATTCACCAGGCTGCTGTACCTACCATTTCTTGAAAGGCCACACGTTATTCCATGCTGCATGGAATTCTGGGCGGCACCGTTCTATTCTTCAGCTCCCAATGAATACTGTTCCATTGTTCTGTTGAATGCATGGGTCAGGATGGCATTGCTAAGTTAGTCTTTTGGGGTGTTTTTCTTTGGTTTGTTGCAGAGTTGCTAAAAGGGCAGAAGACACTCCGGAGCTGGGATACTTTTGAGGTGCCACAGAGCCCATCAGAATGATGCTGATTAAAACCCCAGATCCTGAGTGCCTTGTTGCCATATTAAATAATGAAGAAATAAAATTTGGTAATCCCACCATTTATTTTTATTGGCAGTAACACGACACACAGTTGCCTTTGAAAAGGTCCTAGAATAGGGAATCGGATCCATGGTGAATTGTATTAAAGGGGGGAGGAAGGGGGGGCGCAACGTGGACACTCAATCATTTTAAGGTAAATGAAAAACGCGCAGTAAAATCTAGTATACATACAGAATGGCAAACGGTGCCACAGACCCGTAAGATCCATGTTTATAAGTGCGAACCGCGTCATTGGATGTAACCTGTATCTGCTACCTTTCTGAGAGGGGAATCGCCTACTGTAATTCCCACATACTAAGCACTTAAATAATATGCTACAAAGTCACAATGCAAACCACTGTGTCAGCCTTTGCATGTGTTACCGCAGAGTTTTACTATAACCCAACTTCTGAAGTTCTTTCTCCCAAGGGTACTTTACCCCTATTATGTCTAACTACTTATATATGTCATTTTGTGTTTCTGCCTAACAACAAGTGTTAATGTGTATTAACCATGCCATCCTCCCCGGTACTAAAAGGGACTACTATAGGTCAGGGGGATGGCCAACTCAAGTCCTCGAGGGCCACCAACAGGTCAGGACTTACGGATATCCCTTCTTCGTCACGTGGCTCGTGCAATGACTGACCTGCGGGAGGCCTGGAGTCGGCCACCCCTGCTATAGATGCAGTGCGGTGTGCATATTTATTGGGAAATAGGCGACAAAGTGTTAAAAAGCCCAGAGTTGTGAAGTAAAAACATTGCACCTTTTTTAAACCCTTCTTTCCAGGGGGGCATCACTGTGTTTGTTCCTCTGTAACAAAGGGGTTAATAGTCTCTCTCTTTCTCTCTCTCTGCTGAGGGGATTACAGCATCCTTGCATCAACCCTTTTTTATTTGCTCTCTCCCATCATGCTTCAGGCTAGCCAGAGAAAACGCTCGCCCCATGTGTTGCTACAACAGTGGGGGCCGGGTGAACAGGTCTAGTCCTGTAACGTGAGTCAGTCATACCTGCGGTTACTCCGAAGCTTCTTTATAGCAGCACTTTGACTTTATGATGAGACGTTTGTGTGCTTTGGTCTTCAGTCATGTCAGTTCCCCCATATCTGTATATTTAAAGCACTCCGTTTTCCCCAAAAATTATATTTCTGTTGAACTAGTTACCTTCGCTTTTCCTTTTTTTCATTCTGATCGTAAGGGCCATTGTGAAATTGTCCCCATCGTTAGTTTGGAGATTAAATCAGTGTTCAATAATAGTTGTGGATAAGGATGGATTCCATTCGGATATTTTCTGATGACTTCATCGCTCTAGTGAAGGGGTGGAAAATTCCAGCCTTCAAGGGCCACCACCAGGTCAATTTTTAAGGATAATCCTGCTTCAGCACAGGTGGTTCAAGTCAATCTGAGGCACTGATTGAGCCACCTGTGCTGAAGCAGGGATATCGTAAAAACGACCTGGTGGTGGCCCTTGAAGAATGTAGTTGGTCACTTCTGCTCTAGACACTGCCCTCCTTCCCCATCTGTTGCCCTAAAGACAACCGAAGCCATTGCAGAATTTGTATAATTCATAGTTTTTGTGCCATGGGACAAAATGTGAAAATTGACTAACGTTATGGAACGAGGACAAAGGCGTCACGGAGTGGTGTCCGCTGAATGCATCTTCAGTACACTTTGCCAAGCGGACGCATTACATAAAACGCTACACTTCCCATTGGATTCTTTGTACGTTGTGATACCGTTTACAAGACCGTGCTAAAGATGTCCTTTATTCCACCTGCAAAGTTTTCCGTTTTTTCTTGCGCCTTTGTCCGTGTCCCTATTATTATACATAAGCTCTGAAAACCACAGAGATCTTTTTCTCAGCTGCTCCCCAAACAAATACAAAAAAGGAGCCCTCTGTGCTATTAAAAGCTATGTATGACAACCTTTTATGTTACTCAAATATATAGTATTACTACATACAAAAAAGGGACAAGAGACCAATGGCCTCACCCCCGGTCAATATGTCTTTTGGGCTTTGAAAGGCTATTCTCATATGTAGTGTATGGGAGAAGTTTGTTGTATGCAGATGGAAGGAAGCAGGCTGGTCCTGTTTTCCATCCACAGCACAAGTTTTCTTGTCATCACTATTGAAGAATGAAATCTTTGGATTTTCATTTTGCCCTAATTTGTCAAAACAAGGTAGGCCCTTTTACGAATGGGCTAAAGATCTCCCCCCACCCCCCTCCACCTCCCCTCCTCCCCCCCTACTTGACACCATTCCGCTTGATATTCATCAATTTCTCTTTGATTCTTTTAATACAGTACTCTGTTTTTGGAGATTTCTTCTTTAGTCACAAACACTACATCTGGCGGATAAACCCAGTCTGAGTATGAACCCTACACACCTTCCAGCGCCCGTGCTTACATGCTTACGGGCGGGCTCAGGGTTGTCTCACAAGTTGGAGCGTCGTCTGAGTCCTAACCAGCATTAATACGTTCATAGACTCCAATTGATTCTTGCTTGTAGTATACTAAATATTTGAATTATAATGTCATTCGTGGTACATAGCAACCAAATTTAATTCATTTCTGTCCATGGACCTTTGCAAGACCCGCATTAGTAATGCAATGGCATGTCATTTGTTGTTCTACAGCCTTCCCATAGCATCTAGGAGATATAGTCATCATGACCCACACCAGAAACACTACTGCCATGAGATTATAATACTTGAGCAAAGGGCATGTGGGGTGAGCAATAACTTTCAAATGGATCCACTGTGACATGGTGCGTCCATGAAAAACACCCCTATTGGTTTGCTCACACTTATTCATACAGTACCTGCAAAACCAGCTTTCCGAAAGCAGCAGCTTAAATGTTTGAAGACCTTTTCCGAGTCACTCCAAGGTTTGCAAAGCAAACGTGTCCATCACTGAAACCAATCTGTTGGCTTGTTATATTTAAGTTGGGGGGGGGGGGGTTATATCCAATGTGCTTCTGGTTTAAACCTGGACCCCATTCTGCGTGAAAGGTCTGCAGCTTGGTGTTGATGCTAAATACATTGCAGGCAACTCGGGCTGCAGCCCCAAAGGGGGGAATTCCGAATCTTTCTCAAGCTTACATTCTGCTGCTTTCTATGTTGGCAAATTCCCCTTGGTCCCCTTTTTAAACCCTACAGAGCGGCATCTACCTTAAATCCCACTACAAAACGGGAAAATGTATGAATGTTAAAATTGTTATTAAAAAAAAAAAAAAAGTAAAAAAAAATAATAATTCCCAAATCCATTAACTCCTCATCTGCCCCTTCATTACCCACACGTAGGCTTACACTTTTATTGTCTTGGCAACATTTAATATTTTCTTGGGAGCCTTTTAATTTTGTTGTCTTATTTATTTGAAATGTTTACATCTTTGGACTTATTCTTTATTGAGGGGGGGGAGGGGGGAGGGGGGGAGGGGATGTCCTCAGGTTTTATTTTTAAGATAAGCCTTATATGATACATTGTCTAATTCTTACATTGGTTAACACCTTCCGTTCCAGAAGGTCTAGATATGCAGTTTCGGGTGCCTTCTGCACTAAATATTTCTTGGCACATTTCTCAACATCATTGTTAGTTAATGCAGAGCTGAAAACAGTACCCCTCCCTCCCCCCCCCCCCCCCCCCCCACCCAGTGTAACCATAATCACCCAAAACCTTGTGAATGGTTTAGGGCAGGGGTGGCCACTTCCAGTCAAGGGCATCCAACGGGCTAAGTATTGGGGATATCCCTGCTTCAGCACAGGTGGCTCAGTCATTCTCACTGAGCCACTGATTCAGCCACCTGTGCTGAATCAGGGAAATCCTTAAAAGCTGCCCTGTTGATGGCCCTTGAGGACTGGAGTTGGCCACCCCCGACTGGCCAGCTTATGACTGGCCAGTCAGTGTTCCACTTTGCACTACGACCCTCTTATTTCCATACAGTAAGTGCCACATGCACCGCTGTAGGTCATGGGGCATTCTGACTGGTACAGAAAGGTCAAATCGACCATTCGCTCCCCTACAAAACCAGCTCTTTAGAATGGTCCAGGTGTCGAGAATTCATGGGAAACGTCAGCGTTGGCCTTAAGCACACACCGTTCTCCAAACTGCACTCGAGATCGATTTTTGTAGATCACTACCAAGACTGTCGCCTACTGTATCTATTATGGGATAAGAAGGTTCCATGCCTACTGGAATCCTGGAAGGCAGAAATGAGGTCTTCTCTTCTCCCTCACCTACTGAAAAAACGCCATGCACAAGGCACGCTCTTATCACATAATAGGTCTGTGATACAAACCAGTATCTCCCATCCTCACGTGGTTGCGCAGGGGATTATAGTGGCTGTTTACCAGTCCTTCTAACAAATACTTTGATTTCTGTTTTGTGTATTCCCCAGTGTTGGATACAAAAGCCTATTACATTCCTGGATGCAGTGTATTCATTGAACTAGAATATTAACTGCAGGTCGGTTTATGTACAGCACAAACATGGCTGTAAGGTATTTTGTCTAATAAAGTGCCAGGTTTCTTGTGTATATATATATATATTTTTATATATAAAAAAAAATCAAGGTAAATGACATGGGTAGTGCATCTTTGTTAGAATACTTTTGATTATGTACATGGAGTCTACATCAGGATTTGTAACCCCTTTTGTGCCAGAGAAGCAATGCGTTGCAGGGCTCCACGGCCGCTAAATGGTTAAGAGACACTTTTAGCATAAACCAGAATAAGAAAATGTGTAGGATTTTTTTTTTTTTTAATTAAATGGATTGTGTGGGTAAATTCACTGCTTACAAGTTAGCTGATGTTTTTTTTTTTTGTTTTTCTTTTATTTATCTGAGGTAATAAATAATAAAATGCTGTATTTTAAAGATGGCTGCCCCCTGTTCTTCTCTGACTAGAATATGGTATGAGGGATATTTCATGGATCTTTATTCTCCTTGTTTTGGTCCTCTCCTGCTCTACAGACCAGTTTCTACAGTGAAGCATGGATGGCGTGGTCTTTTTCTGTTCTCTTATTTAGATTTTGAGTATGTTGCAAAATGGTCTGGCATTCTAAAAGTAGCACAATATTTCCTGTTAAACAAAAGTAATGGAATTTCGTGTGTGTGTGTGTGTGTGTGTCTAGGTCTATATTGGGACCAAAACGTTGATCTTCTGTATGAATAACATCTTTTTACATCATCTTCAGTTCCCGAGAGTGAAGGAGGAAGATAGGAACCCTTTCTATCACCACTAATGTCGGGGTCGTGGGACTTTGTTGGGGGAAGGGGTGAAAGATTCCCCCCCCCTCTGGAACGTGAGAATGTTCTTTTCATGGTGACCTCGGAATATGGAGGTGTTTACTGAACATCTGGCCCTCCTTGCCACGGTTAGAGAACCAATAATTAAAAGGGGGGGGGGGGCAATGCCTGTGCATGCTCCTGAATATGGTGGGGAGGGGGAGGAGCCTCTCCCATGTCTCCCCTTCCCATGTTTACACCAGCAAAAAAGGGTGGGTAGCCGTGTTTGGCTCTTTCATGTAGTAACAAGGAGGGAGAGGGAGGAGTAGGTATGACACCTTTTTTATCGGACCAACAAGTAGTTGATATGTTACAAGCTTTCCAACCTCTCCGGGTCCTTCATCAGGTACCCTCCTTTGTTAGTAACTTAAACACAGGATTTAAAAATACCTAGAGGTTTTTGGTCGTAGGAGGGACTGTACTTTTAAATGGGTGAGACCAGACTGTCCAACTGTTGACCCCCCAGATTAAATCTGCAAGTGAATCACAACATTGTCAAAGCCATACAGGCCAATGCTCCCAAAAGTCAATGGACAGGGAATGGAAACCTTCTTGTTCCTCCCAAATATGCCATAAAGGCAGGAGGGGATATCCGCAGCGGGTGGAGAGTGAGTAGACGAGAGAGCGGGAGAGGTCGTATAAGGGGTGTGAAAAATAGTTTCCTTTAAGTAACAGATGCATTGGACTAGTACAGTTAAAACCAGCGTCTTTCTCTCCAGTGTGTTGCGATAAATAAAAATGTCAGTTTCTACAGGGCTCACTGGCATTGCTAATGCAGAATGTTGCAATACAACTCAACACGGACGTAATTAAATTAGCGCTCTCTCTCTGCGCATCTGTTACCCACAGGTTGCAAATTGAAGACTCAACATAATCAATTTCAAGCAAATGCATTTTTTTTTTAAAAAACCGCTACATCAAAAGAACTGGTCAAGCCTCACTGTCTCCTTAATGGGAAACTTCTGTCAATGGATCCATAATATATGGAAACAAATATCACGGGAACAAATCTCTATCTTAACCCTATAAAGATGAGGACACAAGTCTTGGGGGGTGGGGGGGGGATAATATTCTTTTCAAGACTAGTGTCCTCCTCTTTATGTGGTTAAGATAGAGATCTGTTTCCCCCACAATTTGTTTCAATATAGCTCAGCGTGTCACACACCGGAAGCAAAGAGGAAGCCGGCACCATCTGCACATCTTACACTTCCTTTGTAACTCAGCATGTTAATATTCAGGTGGGTTTCCCAACCATCAGACGTTACATTAACCTGATAACACCCTTTTTTTGTGTGTGTGATTTTTGCTTCAGATAATCTACATTCGTGTTTTGTTTTTGTTTTCCCCACTAACAGCGGCTGAGTTAAATGTCCCTGCAGCAGCATTAAGGAACTTATCTTGCGATATGAACCTTTTTCTTTTCCAGCAGTTCTGTGGATTCAAAAAGTAACATTCTACAAATTCCAAATCAAATCCACACTGATTTCATTCTCTTTCTTTTATACCGCTGAACTCTTACACATTACATTCTTCTGATAATTAAACGAGCTGCTCCAAACATGTCGATGTGTTATAGTGACTAGTTTAGTATTTCTGCTGCCAGTTTATATAACCCGTTATGGGTGTTTTTGTCTTGGTTTCCTGTTGATAGCAACAGTTTAGGGCCTGATTTTCTTTCTTTTCCTGAACACATAACAGACCAGACAATCCATTCTTCACTACACCTGAAGACTGGGTAATCTCTGAGCTGGTTAACATGCCAAACCCAAAATGTCTCACTAGTGTAGGGGGTTGGCAAAATACGGCCCATGATTAAATCTGGCCGGCCACAGGTAGGGTCCCCCTCTCTACACAGCCTTTCCGAACCCTACACAGCGGCGGAAAGGCTTCAACGCTGTGTAAGAACAAGCACCACAGGTAGGGCCTTGAGGGAAGATGGGACCGGGGGGGGGGGAATGAGGGAGTAAGAGAGAGGGAAGGAATTAAGAGAGAGAAAGGGAGGCATGTAGGGGAGATGCAGGTGGGAGGAAGAGTATGTAGGGGAAAAGCTGGTAAAAGGGGAGCATGTGAGGGACAAGCTGAAAAGGAGGGGGATCTTGTGGGGGGTAAGCTAAAGAGGATGGGAGAATGTGGGGGGAAGCTGGAAACGAGGGAAGCTTGTGGGGTGGAAACTGGAAAGGAGGGAGCTTGTAGGGGGAAGCAGGAGAGGAGGAGAGCATGTGGGGGGGGAGCAGGAGAGGTGGGGAGCATGTGGGGGGGGGAGCAGGAGAGGTGGGGAGCATGTGGGGGGAGGGGAGGCTGGAAAGGACGAGAGCTTGGGGGGGAGAAGCTGGAGAGGGGTGCATGTGGGGGTGGGGAAGTTAGAGACGAGAGCTTGTGGGGGTGAAGCTGGCAAAGAGAGGAGCTTGTGGGGGAGGAGCTGGTGAGGAGGGAGCATGTGGGGGGGGGGGGGGAACTGGAGAGGATGGGAGCATGTGGGGGGAAACGGGAGAAAAGAGCAGCTTGTGTGGGATGGAAGCTGGAGGGGAGGGGAGCATGTGGGGGGGAGCTGGAGAGGAGGGGAGCATGTGGGGGGGAGCTGGAGAGGAGTGGAGCATGTGGGGGGGGGAGCTGGAGAGGAGGGGAGCTTGTGGGTGGGGGGAAGCTGGAAAGGAGGGGAACGTGGGGGGGAAGCTGGAGAGGAGGGGAGCTTGTGGGTGGGGGGAAGCTGGAGAAGAGGGAAGCATGGGGGCAGGGGAAGCTGGAGAAGAGGGGAGCATGGGGGAAGGGGAAGCTGGAGAAGAGGAGCTTGTGGTGGGGTAGCTGGTGAGGTGGGGAGCATGTGGGGGGGTGGAAGCTGGAGAGAAGGGGAGCATGTGTGAGGGGGGGAGGATGGAAAAGGGGAGCTTGTGGGGGGAGAAGCAGCTGATTACCTACATTAAGTGTGTGGCCCGTGAAGCTTACAAAGCTTGTGAAGTGGACCGACGGACACAATAATTGCCCATCACCGCACTAGTGGAAGGCTGGTTCATGTTTTCCATCTTCCCTGATGAAGTGAGCTGATTGCTCTACCATTTGCTCTCTCTCCTTGCTTGTCTGAGTGGCAACCACCATTCTCCCCTCCTTCTCCTGCACTCTTCTCTCCTTACATGGACCTCTATTTACGCTGTAATATATATACTATGGTGGAATAGAGAGATTAAAACTGTCTTAATTAATTTAAGCTTTATCACACCTCTCCATTTATCTTGCCTACCTAGTTTTAACCCAATTTACACTGTAAACTGGACCACGCAGATCTCCCTCAGTAACGCATCGGGGGCTGTGGCCCCTGGTTAATATGCTCTGAAGCCGTCTTCCTCTTTGCTTTGGAAGATTTCAGTTCTATTCAATGAAATAGTGCTGAAATCTTCCCAAGCAGAGGTGAAAACGGGCTCACGTATCAGTACAAATAAACATTTTGCTTTGTCACCTGTTACTGCTTTCCATTGTGTGACACGTAAGAAAGATTTTACATTGGATTAAAGGGAGAAACACGGAGTGTAGAATTTCGGTGGGGTAATTATAGGTGCACGTCCTTCCGCACTTCTCCTATTGACACTCGCTAATAACTGATGAGCACTTGGTACGATTGGATACCAGGTGAACATGTCTCTCTTTTGTGGCAATTATGTTCCAACATTTCTTTGATACGTTGACCCAAATGTCTGTAACACTTGAGTTACGATGGATATAGTCATCTACGTACCCATAGAGCAACTTTATATACTAATATAGCAATCATAGTTTGGTGTATGTAAAATGTACAGACACTTCTTCCCCGTGAGATTTTATTTGTGTTTGCCGCCAGATACAAATAACAAGATCATTTCAAAACGCTTGGGTTCAGAGGCAGAACTAGGGTGGGGGTCTGGGGCAGCAGCCCCAGGTGCAGCCTGGTGGGGGGCGCAGAATTCCATTAGTTGTGTAGGAGACACCCATAGAGCAGACAGAGGATGAGGCTCGCACAGTCCCGCACCCTGAACTCTGACTGCAGTTGCCCCCATTGTCTCCGCCCAGGCTTACCTCACAGCCCTCCCATTCCTCTGCTCCAGCACAGCAGCAGCAGCAGCAGCAGCAGCAGCAGCAGCCGCATCACGTGTTCTTCGCCAGCCAATCAGAAACACACACACTTTGTTTCTTTTCTTTTTTTTATTCAATGGCTGAGTAGCCCCACCTCCAAGTCAGTTAATTCTGTCTGCTGGGCATGCGCACACATCGCCCAGCAGACAGAGGCACGAACGCGGAGTAGCCTGTCTGAACTCAGTCTAACACTACGGGAGGAGGAGGAGACTGGTGCTGCTTCTATTGTCGGCTCCCAAGAGGCTACGGCCCCAGTGTGCGCGTGCAATGGGGTGCCTGGCAGCACTCATTCCCTTCATCAGAGTGATCTGATGGACTTCAGGCAACTCGAGATGGGGAGGCGCAGCGGGGGCGCGGCCATGACTTCACTCAGCTGGTTCACCCTCATTGGCTGAACTGCGGCCGTGAAGTGGCCAATTCTCGGCCGCCGTGCCAAATGACAAAAATCTTGCCTTTTGACAAAAGCGAGCGCGCATTGCGTCTTGTGAGTGCACGCACACACGCCGACTGGGGCCTGCCCTGTAGAGGTCTGTACTTTGTGTGTGGCGCACATGCCATCGCGAGCCAGCCGCGGCCACCGGGGACGAAGCTTCTTTCTTCTTTCCTGGGTGCTTTGGAGATTGACCTCGCTAACCCAACCCCTCTTCATCCTCCTAACTAGGGAAGAAGAGGCCCTGATCATCCTCAGCAAATCTCCTGTGTGTAGACCATGTTTGCACTTGCCAATAATAAACTGTCACAGTGAATAATATCCCCCCCTCTACCCACACTGACCCCTGCCCCCGTCCCCTCCTTCGTTGGGGGACAAGGTGCAGTTGGTGGAACTTGCCCCAGGCGGAAAAATACCCAGTTCCGCCTTTGGGTTATACAGAAATTCCTCAATGTTGAAGAAACCAACGGATCTAATAAATGTCACAACAGATGGACAGAAAAGTTGGCAAACTCTGTGAGTGTAGGGGTATTTATCTGCCCTCAATTTCAATGTTTAAACATCGTATTATCAGAGAGCCAGGTCTGAACCTGTGCATGGCAATCTGGGGATCACACGTCTCGAGTGCTTTGAGGCCTCCAAGGTCACTGGCAACCTGGGATAACACAACATTGCTGCCGGTAACTACTTCCCGGTGACCACTTTTTGCACATTGTGCTATTCTCTATAATCCAGTGCATTCCAAGATGGCCTAAACTAGAATAAGCCCTGGTGATATTTTATTAAAGAAAGATCAGTAAGTGTTTGCGTTAAGTAGTACGGTGCTAAGCCGTAAATGAATGAATGGGCCATAAGATAACCTTCTGCCCATATTTATTAAAAGCGGTCATCTGGGAATCAGGGTGATGCACCAGAGTTACACACACAACCCCATCTAGCTCAAACCCCTACTCAAAAAGCTACTGGGTTAGTGACCTCATGTATAGAACCAAAGACAAATAGCAGGTCCTGTCATATACTTGTGATTGACTAGTCTATTGAGACATTTCTTCCTCCATTTTACCTGCAAGCAGATGCAGCGCCTCACAACTTTATCTCATATTCCTGCAATAGGGAGGCAAAGAGAATGGTTACAGGCAGTGTGGGACCTGTAGAAAGGGGTTTACCATGACATGGCTGCAGGCGTGTGATGCTTTGGGCAAAGAATTTCACTAAATGACCCTTACTTATGAGAAGAAAAACAGATAGTATTTAACTATATCATTTCTCAGATTGGATCTAGCATTGGGGCTTTTTTTTTTGTCTTTTGTTGATGCACCAGAGTGCCACGGCCCAATCTGACAAACCATGATCACATCTCTTACATTCAGGTCTCCGCTAGCCAAGCAAGCAAAAAAGGGATAACTTTACCGACTGTCACAAGGGCCCCAAGAAAGGCATTGCTTGAATGTCCTGAGGCAGTGGTTCCCAACTCCAGTCCTCAAGGACCACTAACAGTGCAGGATTTAAGGCAATCCTCTCAATAACACAGGCGGCCTAATCATTGTGACTGAACCACCTGTGCTCAAGCCGGGGTATCCTTAAAACCTGCACTGTTACTGGTCCTTGAGGACTGGGATAGGGAACCTCTGTACTAAAGGTACCAAAGCAGTGAAAGCAGAGATTCCCACCACTTGCTTTAAGCCATGACATCACTACAAACATGATGTTACGACTTCTACTGGGTGACCCCGGTCACCCCCTGGGGTTTCTTTTTTTATGAACAGCAATGACATTCTGAGTATCTCAGGTAACATAGGTTCCAGGGCTGAGAATAGTGTGGTCCGTCTCCAGACGTCCCCACCGCACACATTGTGTAAAGAAAACCATTTAATAAATAGGTGGGAGGAGGAGGAAGGGGCTCCTTTGAAGTATAAAAAAGCAAAGAACTGAGGAGTGGGATGGCGTCTTTTAAATAAGTCAGGTGCCACCATAAGGTGTTGGCATATATTTCCTGGTGGAGCAGATTTATTATAAATCATTCTTCCTGGTAATGCACAGGTTATTAAGAATTTATATTAGTGTTAGGGACCCTTGAGATGTTGTCTGCCGTGTAGTGGCTCAGGGTCTTACAGTACAACAATTTGGCCAAAATGTTAAACTAAAAGACCATTTTATTTAATAGATATCTATACATATATATTTAGGCCCTGTACCGTGTATAAGTTTCACTGGATGTGCACTGAGCTCTGTCCGTGTTTTATGTTCTGTCTCTGGTTTTAAATATATATTGCCATGCTCAGTAGCACTCCTCTGTGACACTTATATGCTTATATATATGTTGTGGTTATTTTGGGGGTCCAATATGAGCTTGTAGGTGTCCTGTATGGAGCAGCTAAGAAGTATGAACGTGGAGCAACATTGGGTGGGAAACGTATAATTGAAGTTAGGTTCTATTAAATCAATTCTCATGTTATCAGATATTATTACAAACATTGTCATACAAAGTGAATATTAATCTCGTGAAGGGCTCACAAATGGCTACTCACTCACTTCCGGAAGTGACGCGAGCCCCCGGCGTGGATGCAGAAGTGTTCCGGAGGAGCGGAGAACAACGTGGTACACAGGGAGATCGCGACCCACTTTGTACCTGCCACCCGCTACTGATCACGCTATCTTTTTTCATCCTAAGTATTGTGTGCTGATAGTTGCTGCATATTCCATTGGGAATATCCACCCCATAAGTTGGATGACTGCTCCTTTTTATCTGCTTCTATGTGAGTAGCCATTTGTGAGCCTTTCATGAGATTAATAGTCACTGTATGACATTGCTACACTATGTGATGTCCCTTTATTTTACATGGCTGCAAGCAGCGCTCCCCTGGTTCTTTTGGAAGAATTGAACATGCAAGACTAGTGAAACAGTCTTATACCAAGGGTTGGGTGTATCTGTTAAGCCTCTTATTCACTTTTGAGCACTATAGTTCACTATTGTATTTGTTGTCACATATTGCTTTATTTGGGCTCTTAATTTTTGACACCAATTTTACACATATTTTATGCACATTTATTATTTTGGGTTTGTTAGAGCGCTATCGAGCACCTTTTCTGTTATATTATTACAAACATTTAATGATAAACGTATACCTTTATCACACAGACACATTTTAAAACGGACTTTGAAGTTGTAATAGTGGGGACATTGTTCCTACATTCCTTACAATACACGTCAGCATCCCGTTTCTGTACCGGTGTGTGTTTCTGTGTATATAGAGGGCGTGTTCAGCTTTTCATACGTGACTTACATACTTATATTGGCATGCTAAAGGCTTAAGCAATGAGCTTGTTCGAATGAACCCATTCACCCTAGAAGAGGATCGTCTGCTCCCACATGACCGGGATCCATCACATTTCAATCTGTGAGTCAGCTCTTAGGAAAATTATAACATATCATGCACCAAAAGCAGAAGTGCCAGGACAACCAGTAAGTTGCAGGCGCTGCATTGTGGGTGTTTCTGAGGTTTCAAAGTACGTCATTCCCAATCAGCGTACAAAATAGGAGAAGGGACCACGCAAGAAAAGAGACTTCCGAAGAACAGTGTGTGGGGATGTCATTTGATGCCTAACTATAGTAACATTGGTAATAACGTGATGCATTTGCATCGTGCTTCCCGCATCTAACCCATCTTACATTGAGACCTGACATAGCATTTGTGGTCACTCTTAAAAGAAGGAAATAAATTAGGGGAAATAGTAAAGTAGTTAAAGTGTTGGTGTTGGATTCACAAGCTTGACGGCAAATTGGTGTAATCATTTACCCTCTCTGCCCCAGATTGATTTGTTTTAGAATACTCGTCGGCACTACAGTACACATTGCCTGAAATAATTTGCTGGATATTTGACAATTTTTACGACTGTACTTCTGAGATATTTGCAAGAGCGTGTAAAATAAACAAATAGCAAAAGCTAATTAGCACTAAGCATTTTCTCAAATATTTGGCTTTTTTTAAAGCTGCAGATCATGCAATATCCTATTGAACATGTGTGTTTAAAAAAAAAATCAGTTCTGTACTATGAGAAAATACTTGTAGCATTTTTTTAAAACAACTCTGAATGACATTTTTAAGGTATTATAATGTAACAAGCATTTTTTGGTTTCCATAGCAACAATTTACAAAGTCACAGTTACCGAGTCAATACTCCTCTGCAGCCATTTAGTGCATCTCTGAGCCGTATCTTCACCGATCGATCACAGGAGAACGGATTGATCGGCAATTTAGCCAATTACCTCTCATTATGTGGATTGTATTGATGCAAAAATTAAAGGGATTTTTTTTTAAACGGCAGGTGGGACTGCTGCTTTAAAAAAGTATGAAACCGTTCACAAAGTAAACGGCCACACCTTTAAATATCTCTAATAATGGGTGGGACCCTGAATAGTCAAATCTATCCATCCCTTCCCCAAACACACACCTCATATTGACATTACCGACGATTATACATTACAGGCCTGCTGAAAAACTGACTGGGCCGGTAATACTGCACATTGTTTTAATATGACTGCTTTGTTAAGTGACAATTTTCTTTCTGACCTTATAAGTGAAAATCGTATTCCATTAGCTTGTGTGTGTGCCCTAGGGGTAGCAGGATGTGGAGGTTATGGAGTGGGTTTTTGCCATAGGCGTCTGGAAGTTAGACAGGTTACGCCTGAAAAGAGGGCCGCTCCTCAGAGGTTTGTAATGGAGATGGGGAGGTGGTCACTGATGAACAAAAGGACTAAAGACAGAGCAGAATTGCATTTTAAGTAGCTGCGGCCATCCCCACAATTATACGCTTACAAAAGTGACTCAGAAAGGGACTTCTGATTTTGCACCGTTCTAATACACTAAGCAGTTGGCCTCAGAAGAATTTTGACTCAGTGAAGCTGCTCCTTAAATATGACTCAAGTTTGCAGTGTAAACTGATCACATCATTATTTGGACTTAACACATGCTTTATTCATGTATAAGTTGAGACAAATGCAGAACTGTCAACTCATGTGGTCTCCCTGTGTGACACACACACGTGTCGCCTGGAACGCAACTCGATGACGTCACAAACGGAACTTCAATGCAGGACCTGAACTCTGCACGAGTATCAGTTTCAATCTCAACAGTTTGTCAGCTACAATCTCTCTACGTGTCTCTCGCAGTGCTGTGATCTGCTTCGCCAATAGAGTGAATTTATAGCTGTACTAGAGGTCCCTTATACTTCAGGGTTCCCTTATAGAAGAATGATACACATATCTATTATATCCCAATTAACATAGCAGTGTAGGAGCAATGAGAAAATATAAAACTGCTGATATAAAAGAAAACAAGGGGAGAAAAAAAGCCAGTGGATATTTAAACTTGAACACGTTTTATAATAAAAGTTAATAATGATAGAAAATGATAATGTAATTCCTTATACAGTACAGTATATCACTGCACCCCTAATACTCAATATTCCACTGGAATGTTACTATTCATATTGATATCTACTAAGAAATATTTGTGGATACAAGTAGATACTGTATCAATACAAATAAAAGATACAAATAAATCAAAAATACACAATAATCTTGCCGGGTGTTTGATGGACCCTCGCTGATCTTCTTAAGGGTGGCCCTTTAGTTGAATTTATTTATTTATTTATAAAATGTTTTACCAGGAAATAATATATTGAGAGTTACCTATCGTTTTCAAGTATAACCTGGGCATAGTTAATGACAAATAATACATTGTTACAAATACAGTTACATCAATGAACAGGGTATACATTATATACAATACATTGCATGCACAGCTAGAGGAGATGTATATTATAGGTGTATGTAACAGTTACAGACCAGATTAAAATGTGAGACAGCCTTAGATTTGAAAGAACTTAAACTGGTGGCGGATGTGAGAGTCTCCGGTAGGTTGTTCCAGTTTTGGGGTGCACGGTAAGAGAAGGAGGAGCGGCCGGATACTTTGTTGAGCCGTGGGACCATGAACAGTCTTTTGGAGTCAGATCTCAGATGATAAGTGCTGAATCAGACTGTCAGGAGTCTAACTCACATGCATATCCCTATCTGCAATATTGGCTGGCTAAGCCAGTTACCAACTTTAAATAACACACAGGTATAATAACATTGAGTCCTTAACTGTGTGATGGGGACAGCGTCCCATTAGATCCCCAGATTCTGCAACACATGGGGGGGGGACGGTCTACCCCAAACTGGATACTGGGGAGCAGCAGTTTTCCTCCCAGCCTCCAGGCTCTAAGAAAGATAATTAGGAGAGCAGGTGAGGGAAAACAGAACCATTGTAAAGTCTGGTATGGACTTCCTATTCACCAGCCTTAGGGCCTCATGCAGAGAGCATCGTTATTTCAAAACTCGCCATTTTTTTGTTCAATTTCCTTCAGAAAACGGCATAAAATGGCGAGTTGCGAAAAACGCGCCATTTTTTTATTTCTATGTTTAAAACTCGCCTCGCGGCTGGCGAGAACCTCCATCGCGCCATTTTTAAAACTCTCCGAATGCAGAGAGGTGCGAACGGCAAGTAGCGGCTGTTCGCGCCAAAAAAAGGCGCGATTCTCGCATTTTTGCCGCGCCACGAAAATATGGCAAGATGGCGCTCGCCGCCTATAGTAAAGGGGAAAAAAAAGGCGCGAATTTGTTTTTACACGTTTCTGAAGCGCGCATCTCGCCAATTTAAACTCGCCACACGCATCCATGTTAAACATAGCAGAAATCGCACTTTTCTGCATATGGAGAATAAAACTCTCCAAAAAAGCTACTTTTTATGAAATTCGCCATTTTTAAAATTCTATGCTCTCTGCATGAGGCCCTTAGTGACTGTGAATCTGTGGAGCGGATCACTTCCATACTAAGTCTACACTTTCTTCTATACATCAAACAGAAAGCTGCCCACTATCCTGGGACTATGTCACAATACACAGAATAATAAACTATCTTAATTCGCAGCCAATACATCACTTTTCATCTCCCCTCCCTTCTCTACTCCTGAATGACCCTTATGGCCGTGTTGCAGCATTTTTTCTTTGTAAAGGCTCATTGGTATCACAACCTTTCCAATAGTCTGTGTTTGTTAAGCAATTTCCTATTTCATTAAATCAGCCTTTGATTATGACCTCTGCATGGATCCTTAGTGATTCGTCCTTCTTTGTTTCTCGTTTGATTCTTTGAAGTTGGTGGTTAGTTACGGGGCTTCACTCTACCATTAGATCAACATAAGCTTGCATCTATGTTTCTGAAGTCTTCTCATCGCGCAATGATGGAGCCGCTGCTCAGGATAGCGTCTCTGCTATAAACATGACATATCCTGTTACTATATCACACGTCTGCAGTTTATCATAATTCTTTGAATCCTCAAAGTTCGGTCATTATATTAGGAATAAACTTCTGAGTGCGGACAGGGCATCATTTCAATAGCTGACACTTTTTTATTTTGTCACGTTTTGTACCATTATGGGAATTAACTGTTATTTCTTTAACCCCGAAATGTTTTCCTCCTTATTTAGTTTCAAGTATGTAGCTCGAGTTGCTTCCAAGGCTTTTCAAAGCCCACAATCACTCTTCTTTAGTTAGACTCCAAATACTTATGTCATCCATAAGGGTGTTTATACATCAAATATATATATATTGCAGCCTGATTTTAAAGCAGCCCATGTTTCAAGTAGCCCATTTTAAGCTTTCAAGGTATTTAATGCCAATCTTTCAACAAAAGTGAGATTATCAAACCTATGTTGTAAAGGCGATATAGAAAAAGTATAACCTCTAGACAAAAGGGACAAATCACGCTCTATAAGTTGCTCAAAGGTGGTAAGACAATTGCCTTTCATGTGTAGCGGGTAAAAAAACGATTTGTTTCTAAAGCCAGAGGCCTGTCTGCCTAAAAAGGAAGATGGAACATGAGTATCGTCAATATTCTCAATAATCAAATCCTTCATGTCCTGTAAACAACAGTGTTCTTCAAAAGTAAGTTGTTTTACTGCCAGAGTATTACCAGAACAGTTTAATGAAGAAGCATTCTCATTGTTATTTGATGAAGGTTGATCAACATTAGTTTTCTGGCTATAAAACCTTTTACGTTGTAAGCTTGCGTGTGTATTTGTGAAGATCAATTATGGTGTCAAACAGTTTAAAGTCACTACAAGGAGCGAATTTCAGGCCCTTATCCAGAACCGATAACCCAGCCTGACTAAGAATAGTGTCAGAAAGGTTGATGATTCCAGTATGTTCAATTAAAAGTTCTTCTTTCTTTTCTGTGGATTTTTTATACTTCCTTTTTTGGCTCCTCCTTGTGCGTCTGTAGTGACCCTGTTTTTTGACCCGAAGAAGGTTCTAGAATCGTACTCAGCGTCCCTTTGATAATTTTGGTTTGATGAAGCCCCTCCTCTGTATCCATTTTGCCTTTCATCAGGACGATCATGATTTTGGTTTTCCCTAAAATTAGATGACATTTCTTGTGGGGAAAAAAATCAGTATCAGAACACTCAGATTCTGCACTAGCTGAGTGTGAAAAAGAAATGTTCTTTTTGAGTATAGACTTTTGTTGTTGCCCCTTAGCTTTATTGGATTTGTGAGGTGTTGAGGAATTGAAATTCTTAAACGGGATAGGCTTCTGACAGACATAGACCTGGTTGCGGGCATAGTCCTGTTTGTCCCTTTCAAATTTCACTTGCTTTTTGGACCCAATGTCTTTTTCCATACTTTTTATATTGTTAGATAAAATAAGATCAAGGTCATCGAAACCTCCATATTCTTATATTCAGTGTTCGACAAACCTATACATTTGCTCGCCCCGGGCGAGTGGATTTAACCCCAGGGCGAGTAAATATTGGCCCAAGCAGCACACGTTTGGTACTAGGTGGCGAGTAGATTTTTTTTGTGTGGCGAGTAGATTTTTTGGTGATTTGTCAACCACTGCTTATGTGGATGCAATTCTTTTGGAAGAGATGTTATTTCTTCATCTAAGGATGTTTTCTCTTTTGATTTGGATTTGATAATAAGATCTATCAGAGTAAAGGAACATGTATTGAGTGCTTCCTTCCACTTGGTCTCAAAATCTTGATTGCTAAAACCAAATGTGGTGGATTTTTTTATTCGTAAACCCCTGGGTATTCTTTGTGTTGTTACATAATTTTGCAAAGAAATAATGTCCCACCAGAGTCGTATCTTTGTAGATAAGATTCTCTCTAATTTGGAGAAATGAATCTTCAAATCTGACACATCCTCACAATTTAGCTCTAGTGTGTTATCAAATACTTGTTGAGCTTTTTTGACTCGATGGGAATTATCTGCGCAGTTGAAAGCAAATTGAACAGGGATATCGGTTTCAGTCTCGCATTCACTTTCTGTATTGTTCAGATCCATTATGTAGTTTATGATAAACTGTTGTCCAGGCAACAAAAAACTACAAAAAGCTAATGGGATTGCACGCACCTTGTGTTATACAAATGAAGTAGAATAATGCTGATCCGAGCCACCTCACAACTAAAGTCACAATATGAAAAAAATGTTGTATGGTGCTCTATAGTAGGAAAAACAGCATTAAAGATTCATAATCAGAAAGATTGGAATAATTAACCCCTTGAGTAGATATCTATGCCGAAGAGATGATTGTCCCAAAAAGATGTATAACTGGTATATTATAATCCCACAAAGCACAGTAGTAAGGATACAATAATAACACCTGCCGGTGACCAGTACTAGGAAAACATCAAATTCCACGGAGCAATACTATGGCATCAATTCAGTATTCAAATGAAAATGTGGACCAACTGGAATAAACTCACATAGGATGAATGTTCTCAATCAGAAGTGAGGCCACGGTATCCAATGGTCCAGGGGTTAAGTGTGCCTCCATCTGTAGGTTGACATGATCAGAAGGACAAAAAACCGGAGCACTACATCCAGTGCTGGAAAGCCAGTAAATAACAACAAGAGTGCGATCCCACAACAAAAATTAAAGCTTATTTAATGGATCAAAAAATACAAACAAAACACCAACGCGTTTCGGACTATAAAAAGCCCTTTATCAAGGTGAATACAATTTTACCTTCTGGAGTGCGATTTATACATGATCGAGGTGAAATTGGCGCCAAACATCGCCATTGCTTAATGCGTCACCTGAAAACACAAGCGTTAATATTCATAACCGTGAATGTGATAAATAAAGTATTCAATTGATATTAAAGTGCACAAGTGAATAATACTGAATAAAATGCAGCTCTCAAAGCCTTTTCAGAACTTGTTAACAAAAATCTTCAGGAACTTGACAACATCATCTAAAAACAAGTAATCTAAGGAGGAACGCTGACGCGTTTCGTGCAATCTCGGCACTTTGTCAAAGAGTAATGCACCTCCTATGATGCTGATACTTAACGGAAGTGCCCTCCTCTATGGTTCAAGTACCAATGGGAGAGCATGGCAGCTTGAGTGGCAGTTCGAACATTGTCAGACCCCTTATAGCATCTTGGCACCTTCAAAGTATTAGCATACAAAAAACAATCAAGCAGCATAAGCTGTCTGAATATACAAATCGCCAATAACACCTTCATGTAATTGAATACATGAATAAGCAAAAATCATCAGGCCCATATTGTCAACTGCATGTATCAAATATCTGGGGACAACTAATTAAAAACAAATTTAATGAAAAGATGTTTAAAAAACCCATTAAAAAAACATTAAAAGAAAAAGCAAGATGTAACTCTCGTTTGATGAATAACCATTAATAGGACAATGACTGACAACAAATACTACACATTCCACTAGATATCTTCTGATTTATATCAAAATAACTGATCCACTGAGTCATTTAACAAATAAAGACATCCTGCAGATGAATGAGACCATATTAATAATTATGGAGAACAATTGCGATTGAATCAGTGAACAATGTGTATGTTTCTTTGTCAGAAGAATTACATTGGAGGAAAATACAAAAGACTATCTCTCTATGTACTCACTATATAAATGGCTAATACAATATTTGCCTTAAGGTACATTCACCAGATATACTAGTGTATGTAAATATAAAATGGCCATAGAAACAGATGATAGTGAATCCATCTATCATGAATGTTTGAAACACCTATACTGAGATTTAGTTTTTTTTTTAAATTTTTTAAAATTTGAATAACACCACTATGGACATCCTATGGCAGCTAATAATTGTACGTTGTAGATTGTGGAGATATTAAAAAAAATCTACACAATCAAGTACATTCCAAATGAAGCATGGATCGTTTGTAAGGAAATGTTTCAATTCCCAGTCAGTATTTATGCCCACCGGGTGTAATGTGTTGAGTGTAAAGATCCAGAACATTTCCTTCCTGTTGAGGATGCTTTGTCTATTCCCTTTTCTAGAGGGTAGTGGAATATGTTCAAGACCACTAATTGAAAAGGAGTCTGAACTTCCCTTAGGGCAACCTGAGAAATGTCTGGAGACTGGAAATCTAATGTCCCCTTTCTTTATTGATCTCAGATGCTCCATGATCCGAATTTTTAGTGGTCTGATGGTTCTACCAAAGTAGGTTTTTCCGCAGCCACACTTTAAAGAATAAATCATGTGATCAGTATTGCAAGTGATCAGGTGCTTTATTCTATATGTGTCCTTGGTAACCTTGGATGTGATTGACTAATCTGACTGATGCTGGTCTGGCGTCTCCGAATTCTCCAGCTTCTGGCTTTGAGATCCTGCTGCTCCCAGGAAGTTGTTTGCCCTTCTTTGTGCGCAGGCTTCTCTGCTGTGTGGGGCTTTGATTTCCCCACTGTTGCCAGGCAAAATCCTCTGGTCAACAAGCCTGGATCCCTTCGGGCTGGAGCTCTGTGATCCTCTCACAGAACCTCCAACAGAGACACTGACAGCAGCTACTTCCTGCTTTTTATCCCTGCTCAATCAGAAGTTTCACATCCCACTTGCATGAAACCTGACACCAATGCAGTTTCCTGCCATGTAAAGGGACTTTAACCCCTTGACTCCCTTACATACCTCCCCCCTCAGAGTGTAGCCCCTCACACACACCCATTTAAATGCCCCTCCCCCCCCCACCTTTCTCGGGAAACAGCTCGGCCTCACGGGGGAGTCTTTTGGACTCTTCTTCCTCGACTTCCAATTGAAGCCTTTTTCAACCTTCCCTCCCTTCCGGCTGGATTCATGGGCTTGGATCTCCTTGGTGAGATGTCTTTTCCCAAGCACCTTTTCTCTCCAACCAGTCACTTTAGTTTGCTCAGATGGTTCAAACTTTGCAACCTCATTTTGCAGTTGAGCGGTGTCCCCAGCTCTCACTCTACCCTTATCTTCATGGGCATTAGTCTCTGTGGGATACAGACACTTGGGCAGGGCCAATACCTTTTCCTGTAGTGGAAACACCTGTACTTTACTGGTCCGCAGAGCCTCACTCTGTTTTAATTCTGTAACCTTTTTCTCCAACTTCAGCTTTTCAGGCACCAAGGCTTTAACCTCTGACCGAAGAGTCTTTGCATACTTTTTCTCTCCCTGCAGTACTATAATCTAATTTCTCAGTCTTTCATGCTCTTTGTCTTTTCCTGTAATCAAGGCACTGGCGAGGTTGAGGGATTTTTGTAGAGAAGCCTTTTCTTCCTCAAACTCTCTTTATTAAAGGTTCTCTCTTTTCCATCTCTCGCAACTGATTATTAAGTAGCGAGCTTTACTCTTTTAGTTTTGTAATCTCTTTATCTTTGACTTCCAATGGCTTCAGAGCTGGTTCCAATTCATTTTTGACAAATCCAGCTTGATCTTGTAATTTGTCTCTTAGAGCCTCTACCTCTTTCCTGTGCTTGCTCTGAGTTTGCATTAACGTCTCCATCATAATTTGCAGCTCTGACGATTTCGTCGCTAGGGTCACAGCAGCTTCAGTTTTCCATGCCTCCTTCTCCTTGACATACTGATGTTTGGGGTTGGAGCAACCTCTCTGCTCCTCCAGCTCCAGTTTCTTGACCGCCTCGTGCTCCCTCTCATAAAGATTTACCTGGCCTCCAAGCTCCTCCTCCAGCAATGCTCTGGTTATGCTCAGTGCTCCTCATGCTAATCTCTGGGGGGACACTGGGTACTCAAATGATCCTGCAGCATTTTACATCATTAGCAGGCTGAATACTTTCTTCCTGCAGAACTCGCTGCTTCTCCTCAGCATCCACCTGTTTCTTCTTGGCGTCCTGGAGACTCCCATGCAGTTCTCCGCAGCATGTTTTCTGCTTGTGTGCGCTGCTCCAGGGAGACACTTTCTTCTTGCAGCACTCTCTCTGCATTCTGCAGTACTCTCTGTACATCTAACATTTCCTGGGCCAATTGTTTTTTCAGTTTTTGTGCTTGGTGAAGCTTCTCAGTCTCTCCACTGACCTGACTGGTCAGATTCCAAACCTTGGCCTTCAGGTTTATGTTCTTTTTCTTTACAGACTCTATTTCCCTTAAGACCGTCTCATAGGCATCCCTCAATGTACACAGCTCAGTGTTTAGATCGTGTCCTGCATGGCGAGAGTGTTCCAGGTCTGTGCTGTGAGCGTGAACTTTTTTTCTGAGACACTTCCAACTCTGTATGGCAATTGCGAAACTCTTGTAGAGCCGTCTCATATTTCTGCTTCAGGTTAGCAATCAGTTTGTCAGCCTTGCTTTGCTTTTTTTCCACGGCAATCATCGTAATGTTTGCCCTTTCCAGACAATTCGTCACCTCCTGCAACTCACTCTGTAAGAGACGCTCTTTTTTCTGCAAAGCTGCATCCTCAAGTAGAGCTAGGCATTTACATCTCTGTAACTCAGCATTAGCTTCTCGCTTCTCCTTTTCTTTTGTGGCCGTTCCTATGCTGACCCCGCCCATCACTCCGGTCTGCAGCACATCTCGGAACCTTTCTGACGCACATTGTCCTGACATCACAGGCTCACCAACTGTTTTGGTCACTTCATCTTTGGGTTGAGAAACACTTTTCTTTTTCATTCATTTTGCTTTAGTAGCTCCTGAGAGATCAGTGGTACCGTGCTCACCCTTATTGTTCAAAACTTCTATATTTTTGTGTACCCATCGTGCGTAGAATCAGAAATGAGTATCTTGGGCTCAGTACAGGAGTCAGTGAGAGACAATCTTGTCTTTAAGGTGGCAGCCAAATAATCAGAAATAGGGAACCCAAAACCCCCAGAAACACCAGTGAAGAATGGAAGGTGTCTTTAAAACAGAAACATTGGAATTAGCAATAGAAATATCACACATTGCAGGGAAATCAGAGACAGAGGAACTTTCTTTAACATTTGAGCTTTTAGAATCAGTAGTAGGAATATCACGTAATACAGGTGTAGTCCCCTTTCCCCCTGTGTCAGGGCGACTACGTGTGCTGCTATACCTCCGTGGCAAACAGGAGGCCTGATCCTCCACCACTGGGGAGCTTGGTGCAGCTCCACCACCTTAGAGGAAGCCCCTCACAGGAACAATGTACCCAGTAATTACACACACAGGTTATGGTATAACAGTATTTACTGGACACCTATCAGCATAACAATACCACCACACAATGCATACTCTATATAGCAGATATATGTCCCTGCAGAGTATTCCCACTGTACTTGGGGTGCAGTGGCACAAGAGCCCTAGTGTCCTTCCCACAACATCAGTCCCACCCAAGTATGAGGTGTAGCGCTAGCCTGTGGACTGTTGGTGCACTTGTTTGTATACCTGCCCGGGGCTCCAGCACCCAGTTGTAGCTGAACAACAATCAACGGTCAGTCTGCTCCAACAACGCCTTCCGCCTCCGCGTGGGGCAGCCTCCAGCAGAAGCGTCCCACCTTAGATAGTCTCTGAACATAGGTGGTCTGGTCCCAGACCACAAGTTACACGTCACCACCGGCCACAGATGGCTGACAGCTCTTTCAAGCTACAAGTTCACCCTGAAGTATAAACCTGAACATCGGGGCTTATGCCTTGTCCCAAAAACCGGGACTAAACTCGACACCGGACGATGATATCTGGGAGGAGATCCCTGAACCAGGGATGAGAGCTATGTGCATCACAGCAGCTGTCGTAGGAAAGGAAGTGACCTTCTCAGAACTTACAGTAGAGGCAACGTTTATTCGAACATTTGCCGTAAACTAGCCGGGTTACATTCTGGGTATGTGCTGGGTATGTGCTGGGTATGTTCTGGGCTAGTTTGAGGCACGTTTAAGGCATTTCTGCATTGACTAACAACCCATAGGATTAACACAGCAGGGATCCCTGGCAGTCCCATTCACTTTGAATGGGACTGCCAGGGACCCCCGCTGTTAATCTGATAGGCCATTAATCAATGCAGAAATGCTGGGGCTAGTTTCAGGAAAGTTTAAGGCATGTATTCAGCATGTACCTGGGTGTTTCCTGGGTTTTTTGGGGAATTGCCACTGGTTTTTGTTCGAATAAGAGTTGCCTCTACTGTAGGGTCACGGATTCCTTGGGATGCCAATCCAAGACCATCCCCGCCACATACTGTACCCCAGAGGGAATGAACATCACTCCAGACAAGATCACCTGGAAGGACTTGGTACAATATCAGATAAGGGTCCCAGTGGCTGGAGCGGTCCGCCAAGCCAGTCAGCACAAGAAGCCCGCTCTGATCAAACGTGCTCCTAGCTAAATGGTCGCGATACTGAGAGAACTAGACAAATTCCAGATTGATAACGGTCTACTCTATCGGATGGTGTAATATCACAACCACCCGGATAGAAAACAAGTGGTTTTGTCCAGGAACCTGCAATATATGGTCCTGAAAGCCTTGCACGATGAACATGGCCATCTCGGCGTGGAGAAGACTTTTGGGCTGATAAGAGACTGTTTCTTCTGACCACGGATGCGCGAGTCAGTAGAGCGACACTCCTGCCAGAGCCGCACCAATGGCTCACCTGAAGAGCTCGGGCCCCATAGATTTGGTTTACATGGACCTTCTGTGCATCGAACCTAACGTCCGAGGTGTCAGTAACGTGTTGGTCATCACGGACCATTATACCCACTATGCAAAAGCCTTCCCCACCAAAGACCAGAAGGCAATCATGGTGGCGAAGCTCCTGTGGGAGAAGTACTTTGTGCATTATGGTTTACCCAACCGCCTTCACTCCGACCAAGGCAGGGACTTTGAGAGTAAACTCATCCGGGAATTACTCAAAATTCTCAATATCACTAAGTCCCGAACAACTCGTATCATCTGGAGGGAGACGCTCTGCCGGAGCGATTTAACAGGACACTGTAGGATATGGTCTGTACCCTGAAAGGCGCTCAGAAGACAGAGTGGAGCAGGCATGTAGAAACCCTGGTACATGCGTATAACTGTACCCGCCACTAGTCCACCGGGCTCTCCCCTTACTTCCTAATGTTCGGGAGAGAAACCAGGCTGCCCTTGGATGTGCGTCTGAGGGTATCAACCGATGGGGTACCCAACACGACACACCTCCGATATGTGCAAGGCTCCAGGAAAGCCTACAACAGGCTTACCAGTTAGCTCAGAAGTCCTCCGCACAGCTCAATGCCAACAATAAGAGGCGATACGACCACAAGGTAAGACATCGGGAAATTTGTCCTGGAGATGCCATGCTTCTCTGCAACCTCGGAATCACAGGAAAACATACATTGGATGACCATTGGCGAGACAGAGTGTTCGAGGTTGAGTCACAGATGCCAGGTCTCTCGGTTTACCATATAAAAGACGCGGATGGCCAGATAAAGGTCTGGCACCATAACCACCTTCTAACTATCCCACAAGTGGGAGACGATGAACCAGAGATACCAGAAGGGCTTCGCCGAAGCCAGCGGACTAGGTACCCTTCCAACCGGGTAACCTATGGCAAAAATCGGGGAACCCCACTATGAGGCTCAGCAGTGGTCTCAAAGGAAAATACATTCTGTTATTGTAATATAATGTTCACCCAGTTGTATAACTTGATGTAGAGTCAACAATACTGTGCTAAGTTGTACATATTGTATGCATTTTTATTGTGTAAATATATGTGTACACTGCATCCAAGCGAGGCCGTTTGGGTTTTCACCAGGGGGAGAGTATAGCAGGGTTCCCCCTGGGCCCCTTACTAGCAAAGCGGGGGAATTGATGGCAAGCTGCAGAAGCGCTGTGTAGGGTAGTACATCTGAGTGGTGCGGGTGCCACCGGATACCAGGGCAGACCCGCTGTCAGGCAGAAGCAGGGCACGTGTGATGTGGAGCTGGAGCGACAATCAGGTCGCCAGAGCCCGCGGAGGTTCTCTGCGGCTCCCGGTACTGAGCGCCGCCATATGGAAGTTGCGCACGCATGCGCAGTAGGTTGCGCATGGGCAAAAGATCTGTTAGGCGCACAAGAGGTTCTTAGGAGATCTACAGCCCCCAGGATGCATAGGGACAAGGCAACATGTCGGTCAACAGCCAATAGGGCTGTAACAATTCCCCCGCTGAGGATTGATACTTTTCACGTGGTTGCGGCCAAGTCCATCGGAGCTGGGACAGGACATGGGTAGGGTGTGCATGTGCAGGTTGTGACACCTGCACTAGGCCAGAGACTCCCTTAGTCCCCAGCTAGACCCCGACTCCCATTTCAGGTTGTGGTTGCTGCAGACACATGCCTATGAAATAGGGACACTGCCCCTGTAGCACAACTGATAGGGATCTAGCCAGGACGCCGCTGCGCTGGCCTTAGGTGGTCTGGAACCGGACCACTTGCTACTATCAGAGGCTCTCATCAGGTAGGATCCTCCAGCTGGATACCACCCAACGCAGAGGCGGACTCATCGCTGACATCGCTGGATCAGTGAATCCCATCTTCTACAGTGTGCCCGGGTATGGGACCACCCAGCAGGTACCTTACCTCCACAAGTGCACCAAGTACACCTCAGTTCTTGGTTGGGTCACTATTTGTGGACACCAGGGGATTGGGTGCCCGAGGGCCCCTTTAGGTTGGGGACTATATCATTGGGGTGTGGATACAGTGTTGGAGGCACGGTGTGGGGTTGCGGCCCTGCGAGGTCTGAGTGGTTCTATATTAATATTAGTTACATGTGTACAGTAAACCGGTTATATTATACAAGTGTGTATTCGTTATTGTCCTCCCGGTTTATCCCACACTGTTATGATCCCGTGCTGGTGGAGGCGCTGTCGACCGACGGATCAGGTACACCCCAGGCTCCCAGCAGTGGAGGCTCAGACCTCCTACAAGCCCCAGGTAAAACACATACACTCTAGCCACCATATCTCCCAAAGCGTGGGGGAAAGTGCGCTACACATATATAGCTGCTGGGGCCAGGGCCGCCAACAGATTTTCCGGGGCTCAGGACTAGAGAGCCAGGGACAAAGAGAGAGAGAGCCGGGGGGAGGGGGGGGGGAGAGAGAGCCGGGAGGGGGAAGAGAGAGCCAGGGGGGGGGGAAGAGAGAGAGCCAGGGGGGGGGGAAGAGAGAGAGCCGGGGGGGGGGGAAGAGAGAGAGCCGGGGGGGGGGGGGAAGAGAGAGAGCCGGGGGGGGGGGGGGGGGGGGAGAGACCCGAGGAGGGAGAGAGCCAGGGAGGAAGAGAGAGAGCCGGGGGGGTGGGAAAGAGAGACCGCACCGCCCTTTTATAGTGAAAAATGAAAAACAACAATATTTGATTGAAATAAATTATTTATTTGCCTTTCGTAAAATATTTACATATTGCTACTTGATTGTCATTATACTGTTTCTTTTGTCCAGGGCAGAGACCGACCAGGGAAGGCAGAGAGAATCCTCAGTCCCTCTCACATCTCCCCCAGTCCCTCTCACATCTCCCCCAACCCCTCTCACATCTCCCCAGTCCCTCTCACACCTCCCTCAGTCCCTCTCACATCTCCCTCAGTCCCTCTCACATCTCCCCCAGTCCCTCTCACACCTCCCCCAGTCCCTCTCACATCTACCTCAGTCCCTCTCACATCTCCCTCAGTCCCTCTCCCATCTCCCCCACTCCCTCTCACACCTCCCCCAGTCCCTCTCACACCTCCCTCAGTCCCTCTCACATCTCCCTCAGTCCCTCTCACACCTCCCCCAGTCCCTCTCACACCTCCCCCAGTCCCTCTCACACCTCCCCCAGTCCCTCTCACACCTCCCCCAGTCCCTCTCACACCTCCCTCAGTCCCTCTCACATCTCCTTCAGCCCCTCTCACATCTCCCTCAGTCCCTCTCACACCTCCCTCAGTCCCTCTCACATCTCCCTCAGTCCCTCTCACACCTCCCTCAGTCCCTCTCACATCTCCCTCAGTCCCTCTCACATCTCCCTCAGTCCCTCTCACATCTCCCTCAGTCCCTCTCACACCTCCCCCACTCCCTCTCACATCTCCCCCACTCCCTCTCACATCTCCCCCACTCCCTCTCACACCTCCCCCAGTCCCTCTCACACCTCCCCCAGTCCCTCTCACACCTCCCCCAGTCCCTCTCACATCTCCCTCAGTC